>NC_136012.1:18499724-18799724 GCF_048128805.1 Centroberyx gerrardi
GAGTTATAGCCCATTTGCTACTGTCTACTTTTAAAATGCAAACTTTATGGTGTCAAACCTAGCTTGAAATTAACTGATGTCTAACAATGATGCCCCAAATAAGAAGACAATAAAGTTTGTAAGGTGACACTTTTTTAGATTATATTTTGGGTATTTTTGCTTTTATGTGACAGGACACATTGGAGAGAGACAGGAAAGATTGGGAGAGACAAAGGTGCTATACCAGATTCTAAACCAACAAGTCTACACAGTATGGGCCTTAGCCAACTGAGCCACCAGGACGCCTCGAGGTGACATGTTTTTGAGGAATTATTTCCTGGCTAAGACTTCCATTACTTCCTGTGGGTGTCAGGTGATTGACGGGAAGCAGAGAGCAACGTAATGCATGCATTGATATGAAAACACTCCACTTGGGTGCAATGAAATTATGATAAAACAGAAGCTGTGACAAATCAAATTAAGGCTTCATGTTTACTGTGATGGATTATCTAGCTTGGGCAATTTTCAAGTCTGTGGAAGTTGTTTTTCATACTATACAAGAATGAATGGCAGCAAATGGCTTATTCTGAAGGGAGGAAAATGAGCCCTGATATCTCCTACTATGCTGACTGTGTGCAGAAACCAGCAGGAAGACTGTAAAGGAGAGAGGCAACCTAGACGATTGGCACACACTTAAAAAAACAGCGGTATTATCCTTTAATGTGCATCCCCCTTATGACAAGAGTGTGGGAGTGTTTGTGTATGAGTATGTGCATGCATATGTGTCTAATTATGCGTGTGCATGATGAATGTGTGCATGCGTGTTTATGTGTGTGTGGGTGGGTGTGTGTGTGTGTGTTTGCATGCGTCTGTGTGTATGTGAGTGCATGCGTGTGTGTTGTTGTGAGGGTGCTTGTGTGTGTGTGCCAGTACAGATGACGCCAACTGACAAGCCGGCCCTGGAGGCCTAGCTGAACATGTGCTGGCTGTGACAGGAGTCCAAACAGTGACATGATTATTGTGAAGTGCCCTCACTTCTAATGAATAGCGCCGCTCAATTATAGGCAGCCAGCCACACTCATGCGCAGTGACACCGCACGGCACTCCATAATGAGCAAACCAATGCCCCGCCATTTGTTCAACAACATCAAATCTACCGGGGATTTCAACCCTTGCCATCTCACCGTGTCAGGAGCTATCAAGTGCCATGTCCTTGTCATCGACTGCCAGATCACAGCTATTCCAACAGGGATGTGTGCACAAGCAACCAAAACAAACAATTCAAAGCCACACAGTCAGATACTATACGCTTCACAATCTTTTCCAGGATCTAAAAGCACAGCGCAACATATCACGTTTCGCTTTTGTGATGAAAGCTGGATGCTACTGTTCTGATGTTTGTTTACAGTGTGTCAGAGTGTCACAGTGTGTGCTTTTGGAGGGCTATCCAAAGGCAATTATCTCAAGGGAGACAAGTTTCTCCACAGGTATCACCAATTTATATGTGGGATTCATGAATATGTGACCTCAAACAATGTGTGTGTGTGTGAGAGAGAGAGAAAGAGAAGAGAGAGTATATGCAGTACGGTATGTATTTCCTGTTTGTGTCTCCCAGTACCTTGGTGGCGTCTATGTGGTCCTGCAGAGAGTCGATGAAGAGGTCTCCCACAGGCTCCCAGGCGTCTCGCACCCCCTCCGCCTGCTCCAGAGCGACCGCCAGCTCCTCCATGGCTGCCTGGGTCTGCAGTAGACGCTCCAACGTCCTCTCCATGTGTCTGGGGGTTACGTTCAAAATGCAATCCATTAAAGTTAACTGACTATCTACGTAATGTTTTTTAAGAGCTAATGTAATACACTAGAATACTGAGCCACAACATATCCATAGGGAATGTACTCAAACACAGAATTTATTCCAAATTTACAGTCTGTCATTTCAGTATTGTCATCAACTACAACCATTCTTTCAAGATGTGCAAAATTATATTATAATCTCACAATCTAAATGTCTTTTCCCCTGCAATTCCAACAAGTAATCACATATTACAATCTGTAACCTGAGTCATTTTTATTATTAGTGTAATGGATGGTAGTTGCCACATTTTGTAAGTTATGGTAATTGCATTACATGTAATGCATTACTCCACAACCCTGCTATGGATCAACACACAGTCATTCACATACAGTCAATAGGCAACAAATCACACTCTGAGCTGGCTGGCTCTAAAGGTTACAGGCATAGCGCTGCTGTCTGGTGAAAACCTCTAATCTCCAAAATGTCAAGAAAACAGCCTTGTTTTTAATGTGATGACCATTCGTTTTTGAATTTGTCCAATGGATTTTGAAAGGGTTTCATCAGCCCAAGGATTTTTTCAGAATTTCGATGACCATGTGGTCATTCAATTGAATTTAAAACATGAAAATCACCAAAAACTGGAATGTTTTCACATGACAACAATATGCTGCTATCATGAGCAGACTTGTGCACTAACCTTAATTTCAACACTGGCACTGGCCTTACTCTCAACAAATCCTGTCCATTCATCATATCCTATCATCCTTGTGCTTTTTTTAACCACTGAAATGTCTCTATAATAACAAGACTGAGTGAAGAAACCAAACTGAATCTGAACAGGATCTGGACTACGGGAGAGAGCGTCTGACCTATGGCGGTCCACACAACGTGCCGTCAGCTTCTCCCACAGGTCACTGGCCACGTTAGCCTGCTTCCACACCGAGCGGCTCACATTGAGGATCCGCCGCCGTGGAGACACCTCTGCAGATGGGAGAAGAGGAGGTCAGATGGGGCTGTGCGGGCGTAAAACGGATGAAGGGGCAAAGGAGCAGGCGAGAAATGGAGCTGAAAGAGAGCGCGCCCGAGATGCAGTCAGCCGGCAGTTAAAAGAGACAGAGAAGGGGAGGGGAGGGGCAGAGGTTAGAGGTCAGACAAGAGAAGAGCAATGATTGGAGAATGATGGCAAAGCAACTCGATGAATATGTCGAGAGAGAGAGAGAGAGCGAGAGAAAGAGAGAGAGAGAGAGAGAGAGAGAGTGAGGGGCAGGGGGCAAAACAAGACGGAGAGAGAGGGAGAACATAGGAAAGTAGATTGCTACAGTATTCCCCAGGCGTGCAACCAGTGGTGGAAAGCCAAACGTTGCGGGGCGGATGAGTGGGCGGAGAAACAGCCTAGCTTGCTGTATTATTGATCTGAGCAGATGGTACTGTAGAGCTGGCGAACTAGAGCTAATTGGTCCCGACCCAGACGCTTTCCCCCCGAACACAGTGTGACACCAGAGGACGGATCACTGCTAATAACTACTAATGGAAGATTTCACCTGCATGGGTCCTACCAAATGTACTCAAGGGCTTAGTGAGTGGGTTTGTGAGTATGATATTTTGGCTGGCACAGCAGTTGGCACAGAGTGGGATGTGAGCAGACCTTTTCCGTCGGTCAGGGTCTCCTCTGGCTCCTGGAAGGGGTGTTGCGCCAGAAAGGCCTGGGCAGACTCCAGGACCGAGTAGATGAACGGCCCCCGAGACTTGACATCCTCCATGAATGCCTGTCAGGAGAGAGGTGGGGACGGGAGAGAGTGTGTGTGTGTGTGTGTATATGTATATGTATGTTTGTGTGTGTGTGAGTGAATGGGAGAGAAGCAGAGAAAAAGATAGGGGTTGGGAGTGGGAGAGAAGCAGAGTCTGAGATGAAAGCATGCCACACACAGGGCGAAGAGGAGACACACACACACACACACACACACACACAAACATGCATACATGACTGCACAATTACTTGTTTGCATACATGGCTTACCAGCATTCATTACTCACACTGATACGGTTTTGTACCTTCAGAAACATAAACAGACACACACTCAGACACACACTCACTCACTCACACACACACACAGGCAGTGAGCTACTGGCAGGACCACATGAGACTGCATGGCTGCCTGCTTATGCTGAGAGCCCAAGGCACAATAGGAGGCCAGATCTCCTTGGAGTATTGGTCAGTTGGCCTGCTCACAAAGAACAGGCAATTAGCTGGAGAGCCCAGCACCACTGGCCCATATTAGACGACGCTCCCTATGCAAATTATAAGACCTTGAGCACAGTGTGTAAGAAGACACACACACACACACACCTTGACTCCGCCAATGAGCAGACACCCAGAGCCTCCCCAAGGCCTTAAAGACAGCCGGTGTGTCACCCGTCCTCATTCCTCTACACCAATCTTTGTTCTCGACAAAACATACTGCAGGTGTGTGAATTAATGCCAGGGAAATCCCTCCTCCCCACCCCCCCCTTCAAAGTAATTTATTTAGTTGAAGCCAGCGTACCCAATCCTCTTATGGTATGAAGAGATTACAATTTCAGTTGAAAATCTACATTGCCGACTGGAATTAGCAGCGTTGTGCGGCGCGGCGGTGGCAGTGTTTCAGTGTCTATTAAAACCCCAGGACCACAGCCCGGCAGTCCTGATAACACCCAGCGAACTGAGTGGAACGGAAAGCCCCGCTGAAACGGCAAATGCCAGCCAGCGCCGGGAAAACATGCAAAAGTGTGTAACGTCAGGGAGCTGCGGCATGAGATAAGATTCCCAGTACAGCAGTCATGGGGAAAACTTGTTCTCTGCCTGGCTCTATCTCTTTCTCTTACCCTCCCTTTCATTCACGCTCGCTCAAAACGCATACACCGACAGATTCTCTCGCTTTTACCTCGCCCCTTCTCGTTCTCTCGCTTTTTCCTCCTTTTGGCTTACCCTCTTTTACCTCGCGTCTTCTCGTTCCCTCGCTTTCCCCCCTTTTTGCTTACCCTCTTTTCATCCTCTCTATCTCCCTATTCTCTCCATCCTCTCTTTAGGAGCTTTGCTGCCCAAAGTGGAGCTGAGCCCTGGATTCCCTGAGCTAGCCGTCATGTTAAAACTTTAATTCCGGCTAAATTTCACACTCAGAGGCTTCATCTTTGGTTGAATGAACAATAAGAGCGAAGTCTTCAGATCAGATTAAGATACATTATGCATGGAATAGAGAAAGTCAGAGGGAGGAAATGACTTCATTGACTCCGTCTAAACATGTTGATGGCATCCCATTTACTCCTCCCTCTGGAGAGCCCCTCTCACTGTGCTTCTCCCAACACAGAGGAGGATAGATTCTCATTTCATTTTTCCCTCTCTTATGTGGCAGGAAGGATTCTGCAGTAGCTACAGACACACAAGCACCCTCCCACGCACACACACACACACACACACACACATCCCCATTTCCAAACACACACCCACACACCCCATCCCACACACAAACACACATCCTCTTCTCAAATTGTCCTCTACCACCACCCCAAATACACATACAAACACGCCCCCAACCCAAGACGCATGCACACACACACACACACACAGAGAAATGTAGCACAGAGGGAACCCAGCCCACACACAAAAAAGACATCAGAATAAATCCACTTAAGATCAATAATTCACATTTCTTAAAACGCTTTAATTCTCCATAGAAAACTGGGATGCAATTTCCCTCTCTGCTTTGTCGGAAAAGTTTTAGAGCGACCAGACGCTTGGGAAGCCGAAGCATCTTAGATTATAAAGAAGTACAGCACTGAAAAATGGGACATTTGAGAGAGGAGAGAGCTGGAGAGGAGAGGAGAGGGGAGGAGAGGGGAGGGGGGGGGAGAAGGAGAGGAGAGGAGAGGACAGGGGAGGAGAAGAGGGGAGGGGGGGAGAGAAGGAGAGGAGAGGAGAGGACAGGGGAGGAGAGGGGAGGAGAGGAGAGGGGGGGGGGAGGAGGGGAGGAGAGGAGAGGAGAGGAGAGGAGAGGACAGGGGAGGAGAGGAGAGGAGAGGAGAGGAGAGGACAGGGGAGGAGACGAGAGGAGACGAGAGGAGAGGACAGGGGAGGAGACGAGAGGAGACGAGAGGAGAGGACAGGGGAGGAGAGGAGAGCAGGAGACGAGACAAGAGGAGACAAGAGGGGGAGGGAGATTGGGTAAGATGGTATGATGATGTTCAACTCTGAATATTGCGATACACTTCACAGTCTTAGTGAATTTTTGTAAACTCATGCTTCAGTAACTAGCGACATCGGTGTGGGAGGGAGAGCGGTGGAAAGAGGAGAACAGCAACTGTGGCTTTAAAGCATGAGAAGGACACAGGGGGGGATAAGAGAGAGGGAGGAAAAGGGGGGATAGGAGGGACAAGGAAGAGAGAAAGGAAGACAAGGGGGGGTAGAGGGAGGGACCGAGCAAAACGGGCGAGAAAGAAATGAGAAGAAAAGAGAAATGGAGAGGGAGAGGAGGAGGGAGGGAGGCGAGATAGTCTGAAGTGTAGTGTAGCTTTTTTGTCCTGTTAATTGGGAGGCTGATTTCACAGTGCGCCAGTCGGGATGGGAGTTGGAGGGGGAGGGGGGGGGGGGGGGGGGTAGCCACAAACCTCTCACTGTCAATACAAGTCCCCATTCAGAGACACTGCGCAAACTGACAGCACAGAAAATTGGAACGAAGGTGGAAAGAGCACTCTGCTGTAGTTACAGAACCAATTACGATGTGTGCGTGTGTGTGTGTGTGTGTGTGTGTGTCCGCATGTCTACACCAGTTCCAGTTGGTGAGATATTTCACCCAGAACTGAGGTGATTTAGCAGGAAATGAAAGAACATCCTAGCATCCCTGGCAGGGATTCTCCAAATACTTTCTGTCGCAGAGGAAGAAGGATGCAAACAGCATGACTGTTGCTGACACACACACACACACACAGCCATACACACTTGCAAACACACCCACAAACATTTTAAATGCTTTATTTGCATCCACTGATTTCTTGATGTTTTATGATTCAAATATTATGGTAATTCAAACTGGTCTTCCCCACATGGCGTGGCTACTGCAGAGACTGAACTGAATTTTGCTTGTTGTTTGGCCCTACTTTTGGTCATAGGCCAGCAATCTGTATGGCTCTTACAGCAATACAGGTGCCCGTGCACACAGGCACACAGGCACACAGGCACACACACACACACACACACACACACACACATCTGCCTGCGGGCCATTTTCTGTCTCTACTGACTTAATGTGACTCTCCCCCAACACAGTGCAGGCAGGACTATATAACATGTCAATTAAAAAGGTTTCAGAGAGACTACTCTCCCTTAAAGACATCCTGGGATTTTTGTTATTGTTTCACCACTGGGTGTCCTTAACACACAAGACAGCCATTTTTTCCCCCTGTTGGATCTGTCCCACTGATAACAGCCAAAGTCTTACACACTGAAATAAAGCAATCATTTTGATGGATAGCTGAATTACGGAAGCTGAAATCAAAACTCTTGGTTTCAGGTCAGCGTGACAAGGTTGCAATGTGGTGAGGTTGGGAGACTGAAAGAGACGAGACAACCAGAAGCACCTCATTCTTATTTCCCTTGCTATATCTGTCCAATGTGCTTTTTTAGTGGGTAGAGAAGCCTGGTGACAGATCAGATGACAAAAGCCTGATGAGACCCGAGCCACAAAACTGTGTTAAAGAATCCTGTTGAATGTTTATGCTAATTCACTGTGTTCCTGAAAGGGAAAATGGATAGACAGCGTTTTGGTTGAACTCCCATCATCTGGGTTCCTGCAATATTTAAAGAACCTCGGTTCTCTGCTTGTTTCAATTAGGAGGATGAAAAATATGTATTGAAAAGACAAGCAAGCACTCCTTTGTGCTGTGATCAGGGCATAGCATCGGCCTCTGGGTTAGTGGGTTTGTGTGGCTGGAAGGTCACCAGCTGAAATCCCTCAACCATGCCGGAAAAACTGGGTGGGGGGAGTGAAGCAGTGTCAGTCATTCCACTCTCAACAACTGCAACTGTCCCCTTAAGCAAAACTCATAACCTTAAACGTCATTGCAGTGGGCAATGTTGAAGGAATACACCAACAATTTGGAAAATAAGTTCTTAAAACTCCTACCGATCTTCTAACCATTGGGTAATGAGAAGACTGGGTAGCAGTTTCACCTCTGTGTTTATGTTTTGGTGTGCTATGCTGCTTTTGAGATGCAAAGCTAGCTTGTAGCATTCACTCAATATACACAGTAAGATAAAGTGTTAGCATGTACCGTCAGAAACTCGCAACGATAGAAGTGGAACTGCTAATGCTCTTGTTGCTCAATGGTAAGTTGATCAAAGTGCTTATTTGCACTGAATTCTTTAAAACTGTGGTTGTACTGTGCAGATCTTGTGTGTTTAAGTGTAGCCCTTCGTTCTGCTGCAGCTAATCCCCCAGGCCATTGCTATGAATAAGAATGTAGTCAACATGCCCGGTTAAATAAGGATGGAGAAATAAATCACTGGATGGCAAAGCACTAGTTTGCTAAAAACACAACCTTTTAGCTCTCATTTCCAAATGGACCCGCAAAGTAAAAGCTGTCCTCTGTGCTTCAGAGCGCTCAGTTAGTGTCTTGCCTTGTTGTTCCGTCTTATCAACTGAAATTAGTAAAATCAGTCCACATGTATGTTTCCTCACACACAGGACTACCCATTCATTTTCAGCAAGTAAGATGTGTTTGAATGTTTCCATTGGAAGTGCAATGTTTGCACTAGAAGAAAATACCTGCGTCTTAGTACACTACCTGGTGGAACTCCCTCTGGTGCTGGACGGCCCCCACGTCGCCCCCTATGGGCAGCTGCTCCGAAAGCTCCTCGTCCTTGGCTGTCAGCCATTCTATGATCTCTTGTAGAGAGAGTTGCAGCTTCCCGCTGTTGTCAGAGAAGGCCTCTAGTCGCACCCTACCGACACAATGGCACACACACACACACACACACACACACACACAGTTAGTTATCCCAACAATAACAGTCTTGATTCCCCAAACCAACTGCATAGATGACACTTAACCACTGCCTCAGACATCAAGACAGTATCAGCTCCCTTAACATCCAAAAACGAAAGCTGCGTCAAAAGATATCAAATATACAGGAAATGTCATCTCCAAGCTAATATCAAAATCTTCAGATATGGAAACGGTTTCCATGATATGAATCAATATGCGTCATATTGACACTCAAGTTTTAACACTTCAAGTGCAGTCCAAACAGCACACTACATATCTGCATGCGACATTGGCAAATAAGAAATCAATCACACAGAGGAGCAGATATTTACTGTGGCACGTGCAAGACAAGGTGAGACATGATGCAGAGTTACAGGTTGCTGCCGCAGGTTTGCCGGAGTAAACCGGGAACAAATAACGCAGAGAATGTATCTGTTTGCCACCTGCCAGCGGCATGAGGGATTGTCTGAGGGAATCACTGCACTTCTATCAGTGGCACAGCTGGCGCTAGAGGGGTGAGGGGGGTGGTGTGAAAATGTCCCAGTGTTTCAATTACACACCAGAAGCCAGCACTCAAAATATCATTATTCCTGCACACTGTCATTTGCCAACACTGTCACAACAGAGATGATGAGTGGGAGCCGGAGCAAGAGTCAGAGAGGCAGAGAGACAGAGAGAGAGAGAGAGAGAGAGAGAGTGGTCAGTGGTCACAACTAGAAATGGATGAGGACAAGGGAAACATTGCTAAAATGTGACAGGGCTGATAGTGGGATAACAGTGCTGCTTGAGAGCACTCAGGAGAATATTTGAAGCTTACACAATTGCTGAATCTGAATCTAGACAAAGAGACAATAACTGCACTGATGTCACTCTGCAAACCACAGCGATACAAACACGCACTGCGAAATGATACAAACAGCTCAAGAAAAAGCAAATCCATTACAAATGCACCTGCACAATCACCATTGCCAAGGCCATGTTAGCAAGGGAAAAAAGAATGGCAAGGCAATGCACACTGAAATGGGCACAGATGAGTTCTGACACAAGAGGGATTAAGTATCACTTCAGGGACGCTGGTGGTGGCGAGGCATGTGGGAAAAGCTTAAAAAGTTAAAGGGGGAAAACAAGGAGAGGTGAAATCAGGCTTGTAAGTGCACATTTTGGAATTGATAGGCCTCTTTGTTCGAGCCTGTGTCAGTAAACCTGTGTGAAGCAGAGCGTGCTGTCCCCTAGCCTCCTGTTGCCCCTCCAGCTCAGCCTGCTGTGGTAATTGAATCAGAGAGGAACTGTTTTTGCTGTGGCCCCTGCAGAACACGCTCTCGCTCCATAACAGACGTGTATACACACACATAAACACACCAGTGCGCACGCACACGCACACACTCGTTGCGACGGGAGAAAGGATCCTGAGTCAGATCAGAGGGAACCCGGGTCTCTAATACGTCGAAGTAAGGTCATCCATCATAGCGTCACCCTGGCACTGCAAAACGCCGCAAACCACACCGTGTGTCTCAGTTTCACACACTCATACAGAGACATGCACAAACAAACACACACACACACACACACACACAGCTCGCAGCACACCCACCCATCACTTCTGCTGCCTTCCATTACACACACGGGGGGTGAGACAAATAGAGCACTGCCTGTGCTGTAATGGAATCATCGCCACACGGCGGGCGCTGCCAAGAACAGCTCCTGCCCTGCTAGGCTGTTGGGAGGAGAGGGTGAAGGCTTGCCAGCCCAGGAGGCTGACTGAAGATATTTCATCTCCGGTGAAAACATCATGATATTAATTAAAGGGCTATTTATGGGCTGCATTCTGCTGCATTGAAAAGGGGGATGCCAGGGATTGTGAATGTGTGTGTGTCCAGAAATGCAGAGTCGAGAAAGGATAGAGAACAGGAATAGAAGTAAGGGGGGGAACCCACTCTTCATTTTATTAGAAGGTGGGCTTATTTCTTTAAGTGCCCTTATAACTGTGCTGTATGTTTATAATATTTCTTTGGCAACAAGGCATGTGTCTGTCTGGGAATATCAATAGGGCAGGGCTAATAAAGAAATCTGTGCATGTTTTGTGTGTGTGTGTGTGTGTGTGTCTGTGTGTGTGTGTGTGTGTGTGTGTCACTCTCTCATGCCGCTCAATAACAGCCAACAGGCTTGATGACAAAGCTAGCGATAATCAATAAGAATGGCCTAATGGGACGCCCTGCTACTTGAGCGCAGGGCGGACTGCTTCCTGTTTCCTAAATCAACAATCTCAACACACTCTAGAGCCGTCCGTCAGCCTTGGAAACAACAAACAGCCTGAAGACTGAGAGACGGCGAGGGATACGTTCAACACGCATGTGGTGACGCTGATTTAGAACCGTGGTTTCATGATGAGGTAGTCAAAACTGAGACTGGTTGTCTATATAATAGTGAGGGAGAGCATTATAGATCATAGACCCCTTCTTTTCTGGGATAAGCTTTATGCACAGGATTTGGAAGAGATAAAATAGGTGGCAGTTTCAGTCAGAGAGACCCATAGGTTTGGTATTTCAGTGTAACTCAATGTTCCTAAGCGTTTGGGAAACACTGTTGAATGCTAATTAATGTTGTATCCCCACATTTCCTGACAGTTACACCCAAAGTAAATAACATGGACAAACAGAAATATAACTCCCCAATCAGTCAGAGAGATTACAGAGAGGAGCCGGGACCTCGGTTTCGATGATTAATTAATGCATAGGCGATAGGAGCAGTGTTTGTGCTGTTTTAGGAGAGAGGAGCTAGCTGGTACGTTGCCTCAGGGCCACAGCAGTATTCTCTTTGAGCGCAGCACCATCCCTTTCTCCTTTCTTCCCTCTCTTTCTTTCTCTCTCTCTCTCTCTCTCTCTCTCCCAATTGCAAAAATGTTGCAAGAGCTGGCAAAAAGTGCAAGGGGGTGTGATGGACTAGAATGACACTAGCAACACTTCTAAATTTAGTTGAAAGAGTGTATGTTTCAAGGTGTATACATGAATATTCCAAAATCTCTAGGGGTGCAACACCATGAAAGACTCAAATCAAAGTATTTGAGATATGACACATCAATATGTATCATATCCCATGTCGTTGCACTAAGATGGGCTTATTAAGAGCAGGTTAAGCTCAGGCAATTAAAAAGACCAGCTAGTTTGCTAGGAAGTGGTTATGGTGCGAGTTCAGCAACTGGTAGAAACTTAAAGACACAGTAGAAGGAACTGGGATTGGGTGGTGGTGCAGTAGAAAGCCGTTTTCATTGTGTCGTGTCAACACAGTCTCACAAACTTTGGATCACAGTCTCACAAAATGATCACAAACTGAAATGCAGACTATGGGTTGTGTTTATGAATAATGTTCCTCCACCATGAAAGGATTATGTGACAATACCACAAATCGGACACGCCATTTTCAAGTGTTTGTCACATGAAGAGGTTAGTTAAGTTTAGGCAGATAAAACAACTTCAGTCATGGTTAGTGTTAAAGTTAGGCTTAGGCAATTAAAACAATTTGGTTAGGGTAAGTTTTTGGCCATGGTTAAATAAGAAAAACTTATTTGCATGAGTTGGGAAATGAACATGGGTCACCACAGTTTAAGGCAAATGTCAACGTCCATCCACCACCACAACCTCCATACCCTTACTTTCCACTGCACTATTTCAATATTAAACCACTCCCTGTTTCCAGCCGTGTCTCCTCCACATTATCCTTTTGTGGCGGGGAAATGTACATCTCTCACTTTTCATGCACAGAGCACATTATTTGCATTTTAAGACAGCTCATTTCACAAAATTTTATGAACCCAGACTGGTTGCATTGTGTCATGTTGTGTGCACAAAGATAATGTCCACTGTAAGTTAAAGCAGGCAACTTCACACATTGGTGACCCAAAATGGCAGCGAGACATAACTTTCTGAAAAATTTCACAAGCAATGTTGCCAAATCATCAAGATTCTGTCTCCCTCTCCACAGTCGGCACTGTAGGAGTAGAGGACGTTGTGTAGGTGTGGTGCATTCAGGGACTTTACTGATGCCTTGCACCAGAGTTGTAGTTATAAAAATGCTTCCTCTGAACATGGTAGCCTGTAGCATCTCTTCCAGCAACCTACGTATTGAGGTTTGTAGGGCACACATTTTATGAATGACAGGAGCTCGCCAGCCACTGGGGCTCCACTGGAAATAACTGTTGAAGATCTGGAACAGCTGATGGCCATGGGGAAAAACTAGATAAATTGTTTACAGCTATACTAGAAATCTTCACACATTAGCAGCTCCGAATGGCTCCAAATGGCAGCAAGAGTAAGTGTTTGAAAAATTTTAACTTCAATCCCCTGAAATAACATCAGTAAACTGCCCACAGCATGCGCGTGTTTACCAAGTTGGCCGGTCTGTGATCGTTTTATATCAAAGGATACCAAAGGGATAGACAGAGGCAAAATATCTAACGTTGGTGAGTCCAGCTGTTTCTCAACGCAGCGCTCGCTGCTGTTTAGGAGACAGTTTGTAATTCACTCTTAAGTTTCAATTTGTCCTGTGGAGGGAGAACTGTCCCTACTGACACCAGAACTATATGGACAAATACAGCAAATCTACAAGGTCTCAATTCAGGTCTCTCCTGCACTCCCACTTTGCGATTTATATGACGGGTGTATTTTTACATAAATATCCTGCCTAGAGCAGCTTTAATGTCAGAAGTTAAACCCTTGTAGAAGGAAGGAGCTCATCCTATATGATCCTGGTGACTCACCTCTATCATTAACCTACATTCAAACATTCCCTGTGTGACTCACACACTGCTTAAAAAATATTTTTAGATATATTGCATCTCAAATGCTTGCGTAAACTATGGGAACACAAACATGCTATAATCAGACACATACTATAAAAAAATACGCTTAATGGCGTCTGACAAAATTATATGGTTGAAGCAGCAGGTAACACAATGCATCCATTGATAAGTCTATTGCTGAGAGCAAGCGTTCATTGTGTACCAGCAGTAGATACTCTTGATTCACACAGTTATGAATAAATGTAAATTCTCATCTCTCTCACACACACACACACACACACACACACACACACACACACACACACACACACACATACACACATATGCATAAAGAAGGAAGCACACTTTCTCCCTTGCTCTTTCTCTCTCACACCTGCTCACCAACACACACTCAAGTGGCCCATAATGCAACTGGGCACACATAAATATAGAGCGTTGTCAGGGACAGAAGACAATAGAGGAAGAGGAAGGGGTCTTGTGGGAAGTGGAGACACATCAAAGTAACAAAGGATGACAGGTGGGAAGCATGAGACACCACTACTGAACTGGCTGCATGACTAGCGCCCTCCCATCTCACAGCGCAGTTATATGTGTGTGTGTATGTGTGTGTGTGTGTGTGTCTGTATCAGAATACAGTGTTTCCCCTAAGATTTTTTCTAGCAGCAGTGTGCATGTGATTTGCAGGGGTTCTGTTCACGCACACACACACCCACACACTGTACCACAATCCCAACCAAGATCCAAAACCTAAAAAACTGACTACAAAAATAGATTTTAGTATTATGAGTGTTTATTCTTGTACCGACACCAAAAATAAACAAACAAGAAAGCAAACAAGCAGATCACTTCCTATGAAACCAGTGGAAAAGAACATAAAGAATAATGAGTCCCTTAGATCAGTGACACTATAGCCTAGTCAGACAATTAGAGAGCACTGTTATCTCTCTCATTGGCTGATAATCTCTCTCTCTCTCTCTCTAGCTGGCTACTTTCTAACTTTACCTCAGCTGATGTCACGCACCAACTGATTTTCCGCCATTCTTGCAAACCAACACGCAGCTGAGATAAGAATTAGACGAGAGTAAATGGCCCTGAAACATCTATTCAGTATATCCACATCTGAATCCACCAAAGGATGTTTGTTAAGTCTTGGAGAAACTGATATGAACTATAGAGATTGATTATTATCCCACCGCAGTTGCAGTGTAAGGTACGCTTAGGTAAGCTTATGTAGGCGACGCTCAGCCCTGCAGTTTCCAACGTCTCTGTTGTCAGATTATCCCCGATTAAGTCAATTTAACACATAAAGCACACTGCGCTATATTTGGCTGGACGCATCACAGTAATTCCTTTTGTTTGATGTCTTTTTAAACAGGCGACAATGTTTCATTTTTGTCAGCAGGAGTCGTTGTCGTTGAAGTAAATGAAACCCAGGCAGCGCGAACCCAGCTGTCATTCAGTTTTATGTGCCGACATGAACAATGGCTTTCAGAAGAACAATGTTCTGCTGATGCTAGGGGTGGAGGAATTGTTTAATCGGGCCCACAAATTAATGTGGGTTGGTAGTAATGCAGGTTTCAAACAAACCTCTGTGAACTAATGGGCCATTTGCTTCTGTTTGTTCATGAGGTGCGGTGCTGCCTTCATGTACGGGAAATACCGGAATGATTGTTCCTCTTTTATCTGTGTTTGTGTGTGTGTGTGTGTGTGTGTGTGTGTGTGTGTGTGTGTGTGCCAGACATATTACATCAGAATGCTTACTACTATCATATGTGTGTGCAGGTGTACTGGCATGCACATGCGAGTGACTCAGTGTGTGTCTGTATGTGTGAACGGGTGTCGACTGGCAGCTTCTCAAATGAGAACAAGAAGTGAGGGCTAATGTATAGAGCGTGCCACCGATCCTCAATCCCTCATTGTTCCCACAGCTCCGATAGTACGATGCTCTCACTCCCTTGGGGGCTCGAGTTGCTCTATATAAACCCTACAGCCTGCCTGGGTACAGTGTGTGCACAAAACCTGATTATCTTCTCCAGCTATTCAAAGAGACTGCGGTAGTCCCGAAACTCCAAAATTGTCTCTAATCTGCACAAGACTGCCTCTGATTTGTTCTGCACCAGATGATTGGTATATAGGCACAGTTCAGCGCTCTCCTCGCAGCTTCACCATTCTTTAATTCCAGGCTCCACACACACACACACACACGCCCATACACACATACACATTCTGGATGAGTGTGTGTATGTGTATGGGCACATACTGTAGTGGTAATTTATTGAATTATTCATGGGACTCTAATTCCCAATTGGTTTGTTCCATCATTAAAGTGTATGAAAGTTTGTTTGCCAGCCCTGGCAACAGAAAAAAAAGGGAGCCGCCCTGCCACCAGACATGGCGCCTGTCCCAAAAGTCTTGAAGCTGTGTTCCCTTCTTTATTAAATCTTCATTCCCTGGTTTGCCAGCCCTTACCCAGTATCCCTCACATGACGTCAATGCACTCTGTCAGGGGAGTGGAGCTCTGTACAAGGCCTCCGGTGAATGAATTGAATGAGATGTCAGAAAATGTCATTTGCTTACAAATGGAGCATTGCTCAAAAGCCAAACAGGTTAAATGGAAGTTTGTAACCTCAAAATGTGGGTCAAACTCACAGCATCTGGCCCACCTGTTCAAACCCCATCCATCAGTGTTATTGAACAATACTGTGAAGCTGAGCAAAATCTATACATAACATCCTAGAACAATGCACCCATTGCTTCACCATAAAATGAACTACTAAATCTCAAAATGATTCTCATGCAACAGTGAAAGCCAAATCCATTCCTACAACTGAATGAATGATTGATGACTGAATCATCTTACGGCCCTGAGTCTCAAACACCATGCCATCCAAACACTAACCCCTCCAGCAGCTCTATGTTTTCACCCCTGACCCTGAACAGTAGAATTATTATTAACATGTAATTGGAGCTCAATAGGGCCTGCAGGCGGTGTAGCTTGCCTGGGGACAATGTAGGGAAAGTGGGGCGCAGAAGCACCACGGGGCACTGCACTAAGCCCCGACTGTCTGTAGAAGGCGCTAGCAGGGACAGGAGGATATAGATAAGACCACAGAAGAGGAGGAGGATGGATATATGGATATACAGAGAGGAGGATGTGTAAGGAATTAGTAAAAAGGAGAAAGAGGTAGAGAGAAAGAAAAAGGGAGAGATAAGGAGAAAGAAAGAGAAACAGGGAGAGTGAGATAGACGGAGCAACAGACAGATACACCGATGAATAGATGGAAGCAGTGTGGTAATGCGATTGTCAGCAGTGAGACAAAAAACAGACTCAGAGGTCTCCCCCTGGCCTCAGACAGACTCTGAGCGTGGGTGGTTGGCTCTCTGCAGTCATCTGAGCCATGCGGCAAACACATTCCCAGCATGCCACTGAGCCACCCACACCAACCCCAGAGGGCATTCCCCACAGTGGAAAACAGTGGGCACCTCGCTGCGAGGCACCGCCAGCACCTCGACAATGCTTGATATTGTTAGTGTGGCTACGTGGGTAACTTTGTTGATTCCACACAGATAAAAACTCTAGGGAGTAAGCTAACTTTCGTTGAAGTACCTACAATTTGATGAGTAAGAGGCATTCTGTTGTGATACTAGACTGGGTAAGATTTGTGGTGATTCAGCACCAACTGCAAGGCCAGGATGCAATACAGCTGGTCTCAACGCAAATACGTTCTGTTTCACATAACACTACGCTACTCTAAGCGGGGAAAATATTCACGGGGATGAGCTACAAAACAGATTGATGAGCACAGGCCCTTTGGTTGACCTTAAATCACTAGACTGTGTGCAGCGCTCAATTTCCCCCATTTGTTTAAAGGTCCGATCTTTAACTTACTCTCAGTGCAGCACCTGGTAAATGAACTTTTATGGATGTGCGCACGCTGCAGCTGATTTTTTACACCAATCTTTAACCGCAACATGGCACAACCTGTTAAAACACTATTGCCCCACGATTAGCTTCATTTACAAAGGGATTTGCTGGATTGAACACTTACTTTCCCTTTGAACTGTATCATCCAAGCTTCTGATAAAAATAACTGACACTATGTAACAGCTAAACATGAGCTGCACATATATTTTCCTCATGACATCTGTAATGTTTGTAAACAGTCAAAACAGACCGTTTATTTGAGCTGTGATGGGTTAAGGAAGACGTCAAAAGCTTGTTCTCCCTTTCAAGTCAAACTCTTCAAAGACATTACTGTGAATGATGTACACAAAATGTAGAGGGAATGTCAAATAAATTCCAGATTCTCAACTGAATGAATTATACAAAAAAGCTTTTCTAAAACACAGACAACCTTCACTGAGCAAAGAGTATGAATTTAATGAAACCTCCCTCAGTCTAGCGCTTTCTTACACCATAGTTACAGATGGCTGAATGGCTTTACCAACATGTCTGTAGTAATAAATGTCTCTTTTATCTATATCCACAATCATTCAGTGGTGATTATGATAAACATGTAGTATAATACACTGCTGTGGTCCAACTGTTTTAGGCCATTATCTCTAACTTTCATAAGACATCAACTCACATGTTGATAGATATTCACAGCACAACGTAATCAGAATGCCATGTCTAGTTTCTTGCCAATAGCATCATAACAACGTCTTGCAGTCAATAATACTTGATATTCGGCTGGTAAGATTGAGTGGCAAATAGTGAAATGATTATGTCTACTTTCCATATAAGATGCCAGAAAAGTGATCAAACTCCTAACCTTCTGTTATCAGCACCGTGTCCAATTAGCTGAGCGACACTGTGTCAAATTGATAAATTCCCTGTGCCTTTGCCATCTGTAAACATTTGGAGAAAGCCAGGAAATCATTTTGTTGCACTATTTACTCCTTATCTTGACTTGTTAAATCCTCCAGGTATTTTCTGAAATGAGAGCACACAGGTGCTTTCACATTATCACCACATTTAGCAAAACAGTAATTTTTGAGAAATGATGTAAGTACAACAGAGGAAATTTGATTTAATTCCAGTCAGGGTGTAGCATGGATGATAATGTATGACAGTTTAAAGGATGGGAGGGAGCCGCCAGTTAGCTTGCCTCCCTGCCCCTTGACTTTTATTCAAACAGAGCCTCGACCACCTGTCAATCAACGCCAGACAGGCCATTATACAGCCAGTCGTCTCCACTTGTCCATCCATTGGCATAAAATCCAGTCAGACATTTCTCCTGGATAGCACTCACCCCCAAGGTTAGACAGCTTTTCAATTTAACCGGTAAAGCTCTTTCTCATGCATTCATTCTTATATTCTTTTGCTCTCCACCCCTCCCATTTATCCACATTTCAACTCTCTTTGTGTCAGCTATTCTTACATGTGATGATTTAATACCAGCTCCTTCTGGCCTCTCTCCATATATCCCTCACTCACTTCATCGGCTCCCTCCTGTATTTTTCTCCCTTCCCCCTCTAAGCCAGATGAAGTCAAAGAGCAGCTTGGGTCTAAACAGCCACTGCAGGCCATCCATAGTGATCTCATTACACAGGACTGCAGGGGAAGCTGTCTTAACCAATTTCACCACTATCCCTCCTTTTCTCCCCCTCCTAGATACATGGAGGTCAAGTAAGCAATTAAGGGGCCAATTGTGTAAATAGGATGCCAGCTGAATTGAAGACATACAAATGATGCGGCAAGCCTGGGCAGCTTCCAATTAAGCATCAAAGAACGACATGAACGCCCTCTAATTGTTTTGCAGTGGCAAACCTCTCGAGTGCGACTTGTGCAATGGCAGCATTAACCCATATTATATCAATAATGAATAAGCTGGCTGGAGGAAGTACTGAAAAACACATTATTTTGTGACAGCACATTAGTAGACAACACTTTTTTAATTGTCTGAAGACTGACGACAAATGGCAACAACAAGGAGAATTGCTAGAATTGGAAGAATAGGGAATGAAAAAAGGAACATATGTATGGATGTTAGACATTAGCCATTATTAGCCTACAGTAAGTCTCAGCTGGATGGTGAGATAAAACTTGCAAGTATCGACATACCATTTCCAAGCAGATCTTAAAAGGACAATTTGGCTACTACAAGAATTAAAAGAGCAATTTCTACATCATGTTCAGTTAGGAACAGTACTTATTTCCTTACCATAAAAAGTTCATAGACAAGCAGAAAATGAGCTTTGGTTGAGCCAAATTCTTTTAACATTTAAACCCTGCAGACTTTGCACAGGCTTTGCTGTTGCACCACAAATCTCTTAGCAACCAATTAGTTGTGAGCAAGTAGGCTAATGGCCAAATAGATAATAAACGAGCCAGAAAAAGAAAGATACCTTCAAAAAAAAATTGTGGTGGTGTGACTGTAGGTCAATTCATTAACGATGAATGAATTGAGTAAAAGTGAATTGTCCAATAGCGTAGATATTTCCAAATTTAGGTTACTGTGACACAGGAAACTGTCTTGTCTTTTGCCCTTGTCATCTGGTCCGTCCCACAACACTCACAAACACTTTGAGTTGTGGCTTGAGAAGAGTCAGTTAACCTGAACAAACAGCTGTGTTTTTGGCTTTGTTAGCTAGCTAACTAGCCAGCAAGTTGATTTAGCAAAGCACCCAACGTTAATGTTAACATGCGGCTTCTAGCCACCGCTAGAGCTAACATTTGCACTGTATATGTATATGGATACAGTATGTTAGCTGTTGTGCAAATGTGCAGATGTGTTTGCAACAAGACAGAGAAGGTTATAGCTGCCAGGTAGCAGGCTGAGATGAGCTAACACAAAATCAATCAGATGCTCCAGTGGAGAAATGGTCATGTCCTGTCAAAAACAGCACAGAAATTAACCACATCTTTTTTGAGATAGACAAGTTGTACATTTAGAAACACAACCAGCTGTTCACAGCTATTGTTGCCCAGGAGCTGAGGACCTTCATGGCCGCCAGAGGGTGTGTTACATCACCTGAAACCCTTTATTGGAGCCACTTTCTTCCCCCAGATACAAATAGCATCTTGGCCCCAAAAATATCCAACCACCGACACTGAAACAGCATTCAGCCCCACTGAATGCCAGTGTGACTGTCCACTTACCTGATATTGTGGGATTTGCGTTTGATCTCGTTCCAGCAGAGGTTCATGTCTCCTGCTTGGTGCTGGCCTCCTCCTCTCAGCCTCCTGCACTCGGTCCCCTCCTCCTGCCCCTCACCATCCACTGTGGACTGGCACGGCACACAGTGGCATCCCGGCCACGAGGGCCGCCCCGCAGCTAAACACACACACACACACACACACACACACACACAGAGATAAAAAGAGAGACCCAGGTGAATATTAGGATTCCACTGACAAGGGTTTTTAAAGAATGATACTGATATTTTTGGACTGAAGCTGCTGGTCTTATGCCAAACAATTTATGTCAAAAAAAGACAGGTATTCAGTATTCCCTCAGAATTTATTACCTACAGCATTTATGGAAAATCTCCATTCAAACATACAAATGACCCACACCTATTCAAACTCTGGGATACATTAGGCCTTTAAATGAAGAATTAATTTATAGAAAACATTATTGAAAGAGTAAATGACTAAATAAAAGGAAAATACGTTTTACAGACTGTTTTTTATATAGGGAGGAACCTCCATCATAACCTCCATCTTTAACAATGTATGCATACCCTAGTGGGTATGCATACATTGTTAAAGAAAGCACAACGCAAGTACATAGTGTAGCAATGTTCAAAATGTAGAAAGCAAGACACACAAAAAGCTTGTCAACAAGTCAGTGCCAAATTGAATAACTTTGTCCTCTTTGTAAGATGGGAAACAAGAATCATGGGAAGCCATCAGTTTTATTCCATTATTCCATTCCATTAAACTCGGGGAAACAACGCAGACAAAAAGCCTTTTCCCAGACTTTTAGAGTGAGGGGTCATGTGAGGCGAGACCTGAAGAGGTGCAATCCCCCTGATGGAGCTGGAAAGAATCAGGGAGCCGGCCCACGCACACAGGCGCACATACACACACCCATACACACGAGTACTCAAGCACGCACACACACACACACAACATAATAAATGGCATTCGGGGCAGCAGAAGCTTTTCCAGGTTCACAGGTCATGATATGTCTCGTGTTTGGTCACTGGTCTGTCAGAGGTGTCCTACCCTCTCTCTTCATTTCACAACCTCTACCTTTACAGCAGCACTCAGCCGGGACTCTCTGCAAACACCCTCAGCCATATTACACACACACACACACACACACACACACATCATAATCAGCCACTTTCAGGCCAGTAGATGCTTTGTCATCCCATCGTTTCCCTGCCTGGTCGCTCCTCTCCTCCCCTGCAGAAGGGCACAACCTCTAGCCTTTACAGCAGCACTCAGCCACCCTCTGCCATCTGCAAAACACACACATACATACACACACACACACACACATATTGCACTCACTCAGACATACTGTTACACTTGAGCCCATAATGTGTCTTACTCACAACTCGCTTTTAAGTACTCTCTCTCTCTCTCTCACTGTCTCTCTCTCGCAAACACACACACACACACACACACACACACACACACACACACAAAGCTCGGGTGGTTTGCCAAAAACAAATTGCGCCTGAAATGTGCTACGAAGAAGGAACTTTTGTTGCAGTGTCAACATTTGAGTGAACGACTCCCCGGGGGGAGAGAGGGAAAGAGAGAGCGAGCATTAGACTTGCAGCAGACTCATCACCCCCCTCCTCAGTCTCCCTCATAATCATACATTCCTCTCCCTCCCTCTTTTTGTCCTCTTATTCCCTCTCTACATTCACACTTCTCTCCCTCTGCTTGTTCATAAGACCACCTCGGATTGCCCAGATGGATTTTTCTATTTCACATGAATCATCATCATCTCTCTCCCACTCCTGTCTCTCTTTATCTCCCTTCTTCCTTCTCTCCCTTTTCTTCCTCAGACAGCTCCTGTTAGTGTAGGTGACTCTTATATGAATCAGCAATACCCTCCACATCTCTCCCACTCTCTCTCCCTCTCTCACTCTCTCTCTCACTGTCTCTTTCTCCCTTGCTAATAATCAGAGGTCACATCAGATATGACTGCGCATACAGCTAGTACTGCTAATACTAAAATAATTGCTTAAATGCTGTTGGAAAGTGTGGAGAGAATCATTTCACTGCTCTGTATAAAGCATGGAAGTGACGCACACAAACAGACACAGCAGAGGCTACACAAGACATTGCAATTTAAGGATAGAGAATGGCAGTGTGACTGTTTGTTTACTTTTGAAAGCTGCCTCTTCAAGATGTGAAATGGAGTTGAACAATGACAACAACATCAACCACACCACTGGTAACAGCCGGAGAATGCCCCTGGGCCAAAGATAGCTCTGAGAGAGGTTTGTTTCTGGAGTGAGGAGGGGAGCCGAGTGACAGACAGCACTGCCGGCGATCTCAAACCTCTCCTCTTCCACTCTCTCCTTCCTCTTCCGCTTCTCCTTCCTTTTCTCTGATAGCTACTGGCATGGATATACATAAACGCACAGGCTCACACATGCATGCACCTGCAAGAACTGTATCTATACAGACATAAACATATTAAAACATTCACAGTGCAATTTTCATTTCTACTGCACCAGCACACGAGACACATTACAAGCAATCAAAGCAATTGATGTTTGAAGAAATATTGTTCTTCCAGTGTCTCTCTGTCTCTCCCTCTTGTAGACACGTATGTGTAAATGTCATGCACACATTGTATGTATTAATACATTAGGTAGGTCTCCCGCTTTAGACTTCAAAACATGAGTCAAGCTTTAAACATGCATTATTAATGGCCTTGGATGTGGCGTTGCTCAGTGAAGCATACATACTGTGTGTTTTCCAAAGATGCCAAAAACCTGCTGAGATTTCTGTGACATGCCACAAAAGTGACACAGACAGTATTCATCTTGCTGCTATGGCTACGACTCCTACCTCAATATAGTGATAACTGCTCCTTACAGAAATCATAGCTTGGCACTTTCAAAATTGCCCGATCACGTCAACAACACAGACAGCATGATATTTGTCTCTTGTTCTCTTCTCTGACCAATCGAGCCAAACCAGCCTGCAAGGACATTTTCCGGAAACATGTGCAATTCAAGGGAGTTTAAGCTCATTAAAGATAACATACAAAGCTTTGCTGGATTTCAGAGCAAAAGAGAGAAGACAGTTCAACTATGCAGATAAAGCATCAGAAGATCAAAGTCACTGTACTGCTATGCCATGTCTACACCTTGATACTAATCTGCAGGCATCAACGCTGTAGCTCAGATACTGAGAAGCAATAAGATAGCTAGGATTTATTCTCATTACTGGAGCTCTGCGGATGAATTTATTTCATCTCAGCAACATATTGTGCAGTGCTTACCTTGATAGCACAGACTTGCTGCACCGTTGCGATCCCAGTCTCAGTCTCACTTTGTTAAATCTGTCATTATGGGTATCCAAACGGTGACATTATTTACCCTGGCTGTGCTTGGTAGAAAATGCAGAGATAAGTTGGGCATGCAGAGAGGGATGAAAAGAAACAGAGACAAACAGGGAGAGAGAGAGAGAGAGAGAAGGAGGGAGAGGGGGAGGGAGAGCGAGAGGGGAAGAGAGACAGAGGCATGGAGGGATGGGTGACCCAATAAGCAGAGACTCTTCTCTTGGTCAAAGAGTTCTCTGTCCTGCACATTCCTGCACACACCTACACTGTACCCCACTTCCCACTACCAATGGGAAGAAAAGGCCATCTGCTTGATGTCCTCCACCCACACACACACTGACCAAGACAGAACAACCTGTACTAATGATTCTAGGAACAGTCTTGCGTCAGAAAATGTTTGAAACTCTAAATCACGATGACGATAATCCAATGTGCTCTTCTTTCTTGGCCAAAAATAAAAAACAAATTCCTGCATTATAAGCTTAAATTCCTACATCAAGTTCCAACAGTACAGGCAACCAATAGTAAGGAGTGCAAGGGTCAAAGCCACAGCACCCGGACGATAAATCTAACAAATATTCTTGGTCCCTGGTACAGAAATAAGAGCCAGGTGAAAAAGGTTATGTTTTTTTTTCCAGACAAAAAGGAGCGAGATCAAGTGCAAGTCCAGGAGGAAGGCAGAGGAACGAGGAAAACGATTAAGGGTGAGAGGAAGGCCTGGGAGAGGGAGACGTGAGGTTTTTTCATTTTCAGAAATTAGACATTCATATTAAAATATACGTCAGCTGCGACAGATGGAGCGATTGTACTGAAATGGAATCCATTCCATACTGTAATTGCGGACCCATCCTGCTGTCAGCAGAACAAAGCCAACAACAATTTGTAATGCTATTACACCCACAATTACAACACTTAACAGAAGTGATAAAACATCATGCAGTGTCCAAAAGAACTGGCAAACACGGATTCAGACACCCAGAACTCATTGGCTGGGTGTCTTTGACTGCATATCACTGATTTAGCTACAACAAATAAATGCCAAGCCAACGCTGACTCATAGAGTATGAGTGTCCAGGAGGTCTTAGGAGGTCTTCTGTTAAATAGTGTGTGTACGCATCGGTGCATGTATACTATCTGTGCGGGAGCGTGTGCCTGTGTGTGTGTGTGTGTGTGTCGACGTGTGTGTCCCATCCCTCCACCGGGGGCTGTTGAGGCCTCCTCCAGTAGCAGCTGCTGGCTTTGTGCCTGACAGGGGGGTTAGTGGAGGCTGGACCGCTGCCGCCCCGCTGCCCCACCCCGCCGTCCCACAGCCCCTCAACAGCCACCAGTTAGAAGGCCTGCTCGCTCCCACCGCCAGGAAAAACACAGCCGCCCTCCAGCTCACACACCCTCACTGCTGCTGATGCAGACGAGGGAGGGAGTTGAGCTTCTCCCTCACAGCTGCAACCGTCACACACTGCTGGAGAGACTGGAGGAGCTCCAGTGACACAACGCACGCAGACTGGCTGGAGGTGCCACACACAGATACGCAGACTCACACATGGGTCGCACGCAGGCGCCCTCTCACGTCGCCTACAACAGTGGTTCTCAACGTGGGGTCTGGGGATCACCAGGGGTCATTGAGGGGGTTCCAAGGGGGTCCCCAGCAAATTGATGAATTGCCGAATGTCAGTTTTTTTGTCGATTGACGTTTTTTTTGTCGATTGTGATATTTCAAATTTTCTTTTGTCCGCTCTCTCCTTTCTCTGTAGACTGCATGGACTGTTCTAGAATAATACAAAGTCTAAGCAATGTAAAGAAACGTACTGTACTGAAATAGAGAAGTGCAATGCAAGCAAATGTTAAGTTTTACGTCTTCTTTTTATGTGTTTGGTGAGTAGCTGTTGCATCAACAGCTAATGGGGATCCTAATAATAAACATATAAACAAAACATCGCCATTATTTCATTTACAATAAGTCAACACAATTAGAGAATGCAGAAGAATGACTATTTTTAGCATAGTTTCACTGTTAACTCTCTACCTACAATACAGATAGTCGTGGAATTCTGGACAAAATCATATCTAACAATGAAAATATTCTCCGATTTGGGTCTGAGAGGCAAAATCTCATCAAATGGGGGTCTGTGGCCATAATGTGCACTAAATTAGGGGTCCATAATATGAAAAAGGCTGAGAATCACTGGCCTACTACACTGCAAACACACATGCAGGCACTGACAAGCACACAGACACAAAAATAACACACGCACAGGACACACACACGGCTACTGCCAACTCCATCAGCTATACTATCCACACCCCCGCCGGGCAAAAGCAGCTGTCAAGTTAGTGCTATTCCCCCTGAAACATTGCTGCACTCTTCCCAGGCCTGACTCCTTCTCATCGCCAGACGCGTGGCAGAGTGATTTGCGATCGGCGGGGGTGGGGGGTGGGGTCGCCCGACAGAACAGAAGGAGCGAGGAAGGCTTTCAATTCACCTCCTCCCTCCCTGTACTCCCATCGCGACTGCACATTGTTTTGCCCTCCAACCACATATTTCATTATCCTTCGCACTTTATTATCTTTTCAATGACAAAGTAATTTCCCCCAGAGCAAACATGCCACGCACACACTTATTTATATTTACACTGCGCCTTTGCTTTTTTTGTCCCAAAGAGGCGGCTTTGAAATGAGAGCTCGGCGAGTGAAATAAGAGCTCGATTGACATTAACATCATTATCGCAGGGAGCGGAAGCAGAAAGGTATTATTTGAACACTTTATAGGGCAGTCGCTGTGTGATTCTAGCATCGGGTGAGTAATGGTTATGCATTTCATTCATAACTACTGTACGGTGGGTGAAGTGCTTCTGGGGCAGCAGTGAGGCATCAACTATCTGAAACAGATGATTATGTATGGGATGATGTTTTGTGTCTGTCTGTGTGAGTGCTTCCATGTCTGTGTACCGTCCTTTGTGTCCTCTCCTCCATTGGCCCAGTCTACAGGTGATACTGTAGGATTTGGCGGCCCCTCACCTAGGCTTGGGCCGATATTTTCATTTCATTTTATTTCAAGTAGTTTCCCATAATCATCCCTTTTTCCATTAAATAGCATAAATGAGCAAATTACACCAAATGGCCATCGTTTCCTCAAATGCTTGAATAGTAAGATGACATTTCTGAGCTGTTAATAATAATAATTGTTATTACATTTTATGTAATTTAGAAGAAATAAAATGAAATACCCCCCACAGTGACAGTAATATTGTGACAGTATCACAATATTAAATTTTGGATATCGCCCAAGCCTACCCCCGCCACAGTCACCTCATCTCACTGCCTAACCCTTCACACAGCCTCCCTATAAGGAATGGATCACAGGCCGATGTCTGCTTTACTCAGCGGTTCTGTTGCTGCCTCCGCTACAGTCTGCATCCTAATGAGCTTATTGTGAAGACTCTATTTTGGTTTGATACAGTTATCTTGGCCTCTCTTGCTATCTCTCTCTCTTTCAGTGAATGACAGCTGATGAGCACCATGCAGTCCCACATATGGCTCTTTAAAGCATATTATATTGTGTGTGTGTGTATATCTCAGTATAGTATAGGTGAGTCCACTGAGCACTTGGGATTTATGGGGACTTCAAATACCTAGTTAATAGAAAATGCATTGCCTATTGACTGCAACTATTTACCTTGACATTCATGCGTCCTCTATTTAATTGTGTTTATGACTAATTAACAGTGTTCTTAGGCAGCTTTCCCCTGTAAAGTGTTGGAGATCAGAAGTTCTTAATTAATTTTCTTAGTTAATTCATTGATTCTAGTCTTGAATGTATTCTATTCCAAGGCAATGGATGGCAGTTGAGATATTTCAGCCTGTATCTGAGAAGAAAGCCCCAGTTCCATTCCTGCAAAATGTTCTCTGAAAATGACAAGTAGATATGAATCATAGTTGCAAATTAAAAACAGAGGACCACAGGGCTTGAAATTACTGGTGAAGGAATCAGAAAACGAACTCGGCTGATTTTAGGATATTAAAGCTCATTACTTAGGCAAAATGAAAAACGGTGATTAACTTAACAGATTGAAATGCTTTTCTTGGGTGAGCGAGTTAGAGCACACCTTCTGCAAACTCAAGCAAGCAGACTGGAAAAACACATGGGTAAAAAAAAAGCAGAGGAAAAGCTTAAAGTAGCCAAATGTAAAAAGTAATCAATTTCTACTGTGGGTTACAGTTGGTGATATCCAATCCACTATAACTCAAAATGATGTGCCTGAGTGTCCTGACTGTCATTTCCCATAATGAAAACCCCTTAAAGAATGCTTTTAAGAATATAATCGATGTTGCATTCAGGATCTGTGACGCTCTCAGTCTGCTGATCTATTCTGTATGTGACGAGAACTACAGTCAAGCAGAGCGCCACGCAAGAGGATTTAAAACATATCAATCCACATCTAAAACAAATTATTTGGTACTCAGTCTAGCTTTTTAATTCTATCAAAGAGCATTTTAGGGATTAGCTCAAGAAATAATACTATTCATCTCAAAGGAGTTCATATTGTGGCCCCGGTTGCATTGTTCGGAGTGCAGTGTATATTCATACTGAGTGTGCCAGTCTATGAAAATTGAATCCACCACGGACAGGAGCTTTGAAGTTCACACCGTGGTTTCTCTGTAAAAAATTAAAAACTCTGGAAGTCAATAAATTAACACAGTCCCTTGCGTTTGAAATACCCGTTTTCTGACAAGCGCATCTGCTATGTTTAGACTTCATTAAAGAAAATTAATACAACGGAATGCACGTACCACCTTACAATTACTGTGTAAGCAACGCTGATTAAAAGTCAACCCTGTCACTGTTTTCTAACATGCAGTGATGTGTGGAGAGGGAACGCCTGGTTCAGAAAAGAGGCAATTTAGAAAACCACAATTGAGATCCCTGCTAATTAAGATTCTTCCTCTGCAAAGGCTGTGATATAAAATGTTCTGTTGCGAGAGAATTACTCTTTTTGATTTCATTTTCAGTTTCTTTTCCATAATATTGCCACCATAACATGTTCATAAGGTGTATGTCAGCCTCATGGATGATGAACCAGTCCTTCCTAGCAATGTGCACCATGAGGATTAGCATCAGCATCAAGTGTAGCACCAGCAGCAGGTCTTTTTGTTTGGGTTCGTGAATCCAGTCTGACCCTCTGTTTAACGATGCTGCATGTAGGATTTTGTAATCAATAGACTGGTGTGAAATTAACTGTCATCACACATTTTCATGCTTGCAAAAAAAAAACATGGCTCTCGACGTTACAGTGATGCCATGATCTCAGTTCCCTGAAAAAAATCCCTTCTAGTAGATGATCAAGTGATACGCTTGTAAGACAGCAAGGAATTCTATGCAGATAGAAAGCAGCTCAAAGGGGCTGCAGCATGGAGCTCTGTCGTTATTGTATCTGTAGTATAATGCACATATTCTACATATATTATATTTATTTTCTTATTTCTATTTTTCTTATAATTTCTCTATGCCTATATATATTTCTGTGAACAACTGCAACGAAACCCAATTTCCCCTCGGGGATCAATAAAGTATTTCTGATTCTTATTCTGATTCTGTTATTGGGTTTCATTGAACATAGATATATTGAGAGATAACCCTACATAGGGAGTAACAGAAATCAAAAATTTCACTAAATCACACAAAATTTCACAAAATTTTACTATGCCATACATACATTATGGTTCCTCTCCATGATGTGGTCCACTTCTTTCACCCAAATTGGTAAAGGAAATTATCTATTTCAACCGCTTTTCTGTGTCAATCAGTTGCTTTCTAGTACATTTGTTTTTCAACTGGTGTTAGGAAACTGCACTATGTTTGTATTCTGTGTAGGTTTGTATTCATATGATATGACAATTCAAGCCAGACCTTTGACCTTACAGAAACCTTGCACTTTTACACACATGACCACTAGGGTCAGTTTTCATGTACAGGAATATGAGGTATAATTTTTTTTTTATTTCATTTAACCTTTATTTAACCAGGCAAGTCATTAAGAACAAATTCTTATTTACAATGGCGAACTGGCAAAAGGCAAAGCCTCTTGAGGGAGAGGGGGGTAGGGGCTAAAAAGAAATGTCAAAAATTAAAAGACAGCAGCACACATCCAAACATTTCCACACACCACAACATACTTATATATAAGCACAACAAGCATTACGTGTGACAACAAGCATTACATAAATGACATATGGTCTAGCACACAAGCAACGGGCAAGTAGCTAGCAGACAGCAGCATCAGGCAATACAACAGCAGAACAGGAATAACATATGACCAGGAAAGAGCATCAGGCAATACAACAACAGAACAGGAATAACATATGACCAGGAAAGAGCATCAGGCAATACAACAACAGAACAGGAGTAGCATACACAAGCAGTAAGACAAACAGACAAAGCAACACAGCCACGAACACAGAATACCTGTGAATTATCACATATTCACAGGTATTGTGCAGGGTATGTGCTAATGATGAACATTGGCGGTAATAAAGGCTGCGAAAAGCACAAATCAACAGGGAAAGAGCTTTAATGGATTCACCACTCTAGCGAGGCTCATTTTAAAGCCAGGAATCTCATTATAACAGCAAGAAAAGGCTTTTGACAGGGTATGGGGTGACATTTGGCTCTCTGCTCAACTGTCCACACTGGCAGGCTTGTCAACCTTGTCACTTCCTATTTGCTGACGGAGCCATAGAGATTCCGAGAGATGGGAATCTGGGTGACAGCTCGCTGTCCATTAAAAAGGTGACCATGAATTCTACAATGTACAGTCGACAATATGAGCAGCGGCCATGGCACAAATCAGAGTGGGATTTAGAAAGGGTGGCACTGAACAGAGGTGCGCTTAACCAAGACACTCTGCTTTCCTTAGTTTGCTCAAGAGGACAAGCAAGGCAGTGTTTTTTTGGAGAAGTATAAACACAAGAGACATTCCAATTTAACAAATATTAAAACAGAAATAGAAAATGCAACACTGATGCTTTGCTTGTGCCACAAAACACTGGAACATAAACTTAGTGCCTGACTAACTATGTAATTGGGACAGGCACAGATCCAGTGTGAAAGCAGCTGTTTGTGTAAACAGGGTCATGTCTGTTTTCTTCTCGTTGAACAGAAATGAACTCAGAAAAATATGTTTCGAGGATCATTTACATGTGCCAAGTCGGGACAAGCAAAATGGAAAACACTGGGATGAAATTGAGACACAGACTGAACACCAAGGAGCCAATAACTTAACTTGTATAAGAATATTAATCAATCACTTTCAATCACTTCAAACCATCACTTAACCCAAATAACAAATGAGACGTGAGCAAAATCAATGACTAGGCACTGCATGGTGTTGATGAGTTGTACTTAGATTGCAGGGAAAAAGGTATGGGCAAAGAAAAGGAGAGGATAATTTGTTTCTATTACATAAATCTAGGCTGGATTTGAATGCACTAATGAAGTGCTAATGATGGAGGAGAGCTTAAAATATTCAGGTAGCACTTATTCTCAGTGAAAGTCTGAGTCCTGCATTAACATAAGCTCACTTCTGGTTACCCTTCTTGTTGCCCTCAATTCAAGGTCTGTTCAAATGGACTCCTTTTGATTATTTCTGAGATTCCACCCAAAGGAGAGTAAATCCTCTTTCAGACCCACACAACATCTCCATATATCATTACACGTGGGATAGGATTGCAAATCTGGTTGGAAAAAGGCTGAGTAGGCCTTGGGAACACATTGCCAAACAAATTGGCCTTTGGAAGAAGGACAGTAGGCAGAGAACTGGATGGAAAGAACGGATCTGACATTTAAGGCTATTCAATATAGCATAAAAAGTGAGCTTTGAAAGTGTTGTTTCTCCTCAGAAAGTTTGGAAGACAATGTTATGTATTCTTTCCCACTCTGAGAAATATTCCAGCTAGTCTTGTGATAACGGCTGAAGGTGATAAAGTGGACAAAAGAAGGGATGAAATGCTGTTAAATGATAAACAGGACTACAATCAACACTGGAAATGTCAGCGAAGGCTTGGGAAGTGATGCTGATAACAGGTATCAGATATCAGGCCAATACAGGCAAAAATGTAATGGAGAATTTCATACCAAAATCTGATCTGAGTTAGAAATCATAGCAAAGCAACTTGCTTTTCTGCCTTTTCCACACAATGACAGATGCTGGATCTCCCTAATGCAGGGAATTGATTAGATCTCAATCGTTTATGTCCAATTAGCCCAAATGAGTGATGTTCAGTCTATGTTGTTCAGTAAAATTAATGAATTGGATCAGTAGTCTGGGCTCTGAAGCAGTTGTGGCAGGAAAGTGATATCAGTGCGTCCCCAACTACATCCTACTGACTGCAGGGAGGAACTGGAGGGAGCAGACACCAAACACAACGCTGCATCCTTTGAATTTGAGAAATTAGGACAGTGGTGTTGTTAGACTACAATAGATAGACTACAATAGTGTTATCATCATTTTCGAATCCTATCCAGCTATTTTTTGGGGGTTTTTGCCTATCAGGTTCCAGTCCTTGTTCCAGCCTTCAAATGAGTGAAATCATGTCAAAAGAAACAGGACAAAGTTATTATATGTTTTATCTACTTAATCTATTTTAGAAACACATTTTGCTATCAACCATGGTGCGAATGTTGCATTATCATCGTGTCACAAAGCCACAAAAGTGTTTGTTATCTAGCTTTGGGTCTTCAGCTCTCTGCCCAAACTTTACTTTTTATTAATATCAGGTCAGCACTAGATACTTCCATCTCACTCACTGCTAGCAAACTAGGAGAGAATGTATATGCAGTGAAAGGCTCATGTCATCTATTGAAACAGGTCATGGCCAACGATTTTTTGGGGTTTTTTTGCAGCTTCAAAACTCTTAACAAATAAAGAAATCCATATTAGAGGAAACCTTGGAAGCAAGATAGTCAGTGTTTATGTAGCCAATGCCTCAGATGTAGTTGGAGGCATTTACAACCCTCGTTCATTTTACACCCCTATTTATTTTCATGATGGTTTAACAGGGGTTGGGGGTCTGGAGTCGCTTATTTGGGCATAAAAATGATGTCACATTTGACTGACCTGTGGTTAAGGGGAACAGCTTTAAACCTGACCCCATGTTGTTAGTGCAAAATTATATCATATGTCATTTATACTGTGCTAATACTGGTAATATTAGGTGGATAATTTAATTGGACTCATGTGAAACTATCACAGCTTGGTAGCTGCATCGCTGGAGAATATACTTACTGCAACAGTGTACAGCTCATTCAGTCATTAATAATAAGTGTACAGAAACAGATGGAAAGGCAGGGACAAGGTTTTCATAATGTTAGCCAACATTCAACTTTTAGACACATTTTTTCTGTCAGCAGTGTTGTAGGATTTGTTAGGATGGTGCAAATTAATAACTTTTTGACTAATATTTTCACTTCATTTTTATTTATTTATATTATCATTGTCCAAGTTTTTCTTTTTTTTCTTTTTTTCTTCGATTTTTGTGTTCTATCTTGTTACCTTGGCACCATTGCAAATGAGGCTCTTTCTCTCAATGTGTCCCCAAGGATTAAAACAAGGTTTGAATGAATGAATGAATGATTGAATGAATGAATGAATGAAGACTGGGAGCATTGCTAGTGAGTTCAGTCTACCCCATAAGTGCCCGGATGTCCCGTGTGTAGCCATGGTGCTTGCTTAGACTCACAGTATACCTCCCACCAGTCTATAGCATACAGACTACAGGGACACGTTTGATCTACTATCTGACAATTAAGATCCAATCACCTGTCAAGATGTCTGTATGCATTTGCTGCTCTTCTCTGAGTAGCCTAGTTTGCCCTCTTGATGCCAACTCATCACAAAGTCAGAACACACACTGAGAGCACTGGGGTTGACACTGACAAGATCTCATGGAATAATTATGGTCTGATCCCCAGCCAAACCAAGAGAGACAACTCAGAGGGGCATGGTATCCACCTAGGTAGTTTCATATTTATCCATTCAAGCTTATTATGTAATATACAACACTGCAATCGGTTTCTGTTAGAAGGGTCCGTCTGGTGTTTGATTAAGGCTTTCCGTATGAACAGAAACCGCGAAGAAAGTTCTGTTTGATTTCTGACATGCCGAATCAAAGTTTGAAGCCACTAAAGCTTGCTAGAGTTCCTCCTGCTGCTACTCCTGAGGATGACATGGTGTTTCTGAGAGAGAGAGAGAGGGAGGAGAGAGAGGTTGATGACTTTGATTAATGGGTCTTTGAGAGCAAAAGCCCACAGGCGCTGCCCCCTGTGATGATCTTTCATTTGGAAACGAAGGTACCGCCACTAACATCCCTGTGTTTCTGTCAGTTTTGGCCTCCAGTGACACCTAAAGGAGACAAGCTAGTATCAAGGGACAAATACCGTCTTTTCTCGGGTCAGGTCAGGTCTTTGAAAGCTTGCATTGTTTTCCATACCTTTTATGCTTGATTTGAGTCTTATAAATGTTTAAGGACTAACATATCTCGCATTTATACGCATGGATGATGGAGGTAAAACCTGAAGCTCACTGTGTCCTTTTTCTCCAGTGAGCATGGAGCCCAGTGGAGAGCAAGTCCTTAATCAAGTGTCTAACCAGAGTCATAAACCATCCTGAAAGACTTCCCCGAGGCACCTTGCTGGGTAAACAATACCATCACTCTGTCATGGTATTGAATTAAGATATTGCCAACGATAGTTCATCTTGATTAAATAAAAATTGAATGACGCCCCCCTGAGAGGTGCTGTGTCATTCTCTATGAAAAGCAGAAACTGGGTTAAGCAGAAGGGATTTTCAAGAGCAGCAGACAGGACATGGAAGGTATTTGTGGAGCACAAAAATAGCAACCCCGCATCAAAACAAGTCCTCAACCCTTTCTCTGAAAACCAAGGCAGTGGCCCTGCTCTAGATAGTTTGTGAGCGTTGTGGAGAATGGCACATTCTGCTTTTATGGGCGAGCGATCAGCAGGCAGCAGGAGAGACAGCGAGGAGAGAGAGCTGGCACTTGGTGACGTGTCTGCTCATTCTTTCTAGGGAAGGCCTGTGGGAGACAGGAGTGAGCCGTGAAAAAGTGACAGAGTGATGTATCATGACTGCAGGCTTGGAAACTTTAATTAATCAATCCTAACCTTTTCAGGAAGTGCCTCTGTCATTTATTCCACCCTTGAACAAAGAAATGCTCACCTGAATGTTCTCTTTGCTAAAATAAATACAAAAGACAAGGTAATTTAAATACAGGGATGGGGGATATGGATTGTTAGAGAAGGAATAGAGCCTGTAAAATAGAGATGGGAGGAGGGGATAAAAACTTTGAAGCTGCAATGGCTTTGTGCCTGAAGGCAGCCAACACACTCCCTCTCTTGAGCGAGTAAACGAGGGAGCAAGAGAGTGAGAGGGGGCTGAGGGAGAATGGCTTTGAAGATCACAGTATAGTGTCATGAAGTCTGCATGTGGTTCCCCATCAACAGCCCAGAACAAGACACTACCGCTCTCTAGTTAGCTGCGGCTCGTCCTCTTTCTTCTCCCTTGTTGCCTCAGTCTCATTCTCTTCCTCTGAACTCTAGGAAAGAAAGGAGATGTTAAGGGGTTTGGCGAGAGAGGGCGGTTTATGGTTGGTTGGTTGGTTTGTTGGTTTGGTTTATGTCTCTCATGTCCTTTCATTCCCATCAGACTCTGGTGTCGCAAACTACCAGACACAAACCCAACTGTTTGCTACACAGAGCGAGAGACAGCCAGTAGAGAGGAAAGCCATGGAGTGGAGTGATAGGGAAAGTGTGATGATGAGGGACACAGGGAGGAAACATGAGAGTCAATAAGAAAGGAGCGAGGAAAACAGAGAGAGAAAGAATCAATGAGACAAAGAGTCTGAGCAAAAAAGAGCTTTGCAGTAATCAACGAGGGCAAGCCCCACTGGAGGATGCACAACAAGCGTTCTCTGAAAAAAACCAATCAACATTTCCTGGAAAACAACTCACTCAGAGAGAGAGAGAGAGTTTTTTTAGGGATGTCGGGTGGGAATGGAGGGGAGGGTGAAAGAGAGAAAAAGAGGGCATGGGAGAGGAGAGAAGGAGGAAGAAAAGGGGAAAGAATGAAGCTGGAGAACATTAAGCCAGGAGAGACACATGCTCGACTTTTTTTTTTTTTCCCCCAGAAATCAGCGATGCAACCTGTGAGAGAGACGAGCCATTTCTGAACTCACCGGTTAGCAACGCTCAGCAACATGTCACCAACCTGTGAGTATCCATGCCTGCTTTCAACAACACGTCATCCCCTTGACAGCACACCAGAATGCATTTAGAAACTTCATTGGCCATCTGTGTTCAACTTCACACCAATCTGTTTTGAAAGCTATCTGTCAAATTGATGGAATATAAGGTCTGATTCATCGGAGCAGCGAGGTTATGTTCCTAAAGCTACATAAAATTTTCACATGTTCTAGGAAAGCAACTGCAAACAGTTTCACATAATCCCAACAACAGCACTCGAGAGACTAACTTGTAGCAGACTGCAAGCTAAATACATCTCTATCCCCTGGTAGGTGTGTGTGTGTTAGCTGGCAGGCTGGTTGAGCCGTTGGCCGTCACTGGGGTTTCTGGTCACGCTATTCTGCCTGGCATCATTACACCACCCATCACTCAGGCCCACTGCGTACATTATTCATGCCCCCAGAGGAGTTTGACAGAGGCTGTGACCGCAGGTGCTGTGACAGCACTCTCAATCACTGGCGCCCACGCCGTCTGCTCGCCCGACCCCGCCGACATGGCAGGCCGCGGCCCGGCTCAGTTCAGCCGTGGAATCGGGCCCAGGAACGAGAGGAACTGACCAGCATCCGTTCCCGAGTTACTCCAAACATAAATAATCTGGTGAATACCTTCATTTGGAAGCTTTGTGTTTCAGATGAAAGCCTGCGGGTCTAAATCGTCCGCCACACAAATAACGACCGCAGCCGCACATATCAGCTCACGCTTGTCAACATCGGCACACTCCTGGGTAAAAGATAGCCAGGGGATTGCATTAACTTGTTTGTTCAATTTCACAGAGCGACGTAACTCCTACTGCCATCATGCACGCGCACACATGCACGCCCACACACATGCATGCAAATACACACATGCATGCCAACACACAAGACACAAACATACATACAGACACACCTGACACATTACTTCCCCATGCAGTGTAGCCTAGTAAGGCCCATGTGAGTCTGGGATGTGTGTTTCTACCCAGCCGCTCAGATGTGTCATGTCATCCTTCATGGCATCGAGTAAACTCCGGTGGCAACTCTTTCTGCTGACAACGTGAAGAGTGATCTGAAAGGCTATTTACCTAATATTACTGCAATTGATACATTTACATGTGATCTTTCACAGCTGTCCTGCTGCCCGGCTCCACCGTTCAATCAGACGTTAGAGTGAGTCAAGGTGAGTTGTCACCCGCCAAATGCGGTGTTATTTATGACTCTTCGCCCCTGATAATGTGCATAAGGTCTGCCACATCAGAGCCATTTCTCCACAGCATGCTACCGCTCAAATCCCTGATTCATTCTCCCACCGGATGATGGATTTAGGGCTGCTTACAGAATTCTGCAGGAAAAGCTATGCCCTCTGTAATTATTTTTTGATGCCACCAACATCCGAGTTCTTTGAAGGATAAATAATAACTAGTGCAATTTCAGCAAGATAATGCTGTGCCATCTTAAGCTTCTTTAAATAGGTAAGCTGGATGGGGAAGGCTAGCTGTGCGATGGAAGCTTTCTTCATGGTCCGAGCCAGAAATATATTGAGTTATACTTTGTAACAACCCTGCTGTGAGACACTATGCAACTCGACTAATCAACTCAGCAGTGGATGATTTGTATCAAAACACGGACCATTTCAATTGTGTGGCTAATTGAAATAGCAATAGTTGAATTGCTGGGACTGGAGCTGGGACTGACAGAAACAAAGACACAGTAAGAGTCCTATAAATTAAATCCAGGGCTGTAAGTAAAACTGTCCAAACTGCATTTCATTTTCCCAAGTATATGGAGTATGGGCAGCACAGTGGCTCAGTAATTAGCACTGTCACCTCACAGCAAGAAGGACCTGGGTTAGATTCACATCCTTTTCTGTGTGGAGTTTATGTATTCTCCTCGTGTCCGTGTGGGTTTCCTCTGGTTTCTTCCCACAGTCTAAAGACATGCAGGTCAGGTGGATTGGAGAGCCTAAATTGCCCATAGGCATGAATGTGACTGTGAGTGATTGTCTGCCTATCTGTGTTAGCCCAACGCTGCACTGGCGACCTGCCCATGGTGTTTCCCTGTCTCCTGCCCAGGCAGGCTATGTTGGGACAGCCTCCAGCCCCCATGACCCTGTATAAGTATATATACAGAATTTATTGAATTTATTTGACCATCGACAAGAAAGCAGAAGAGGATGCTTCATTTAAAAAAAAACGACTAAAAATGATGTCTCCATGTTGTTACCCTACAGCTAAAAGAAGCGACTTGTCCTCACCACCTAATATAAATGCCCTTCAGCAGCAGAGGCTATGGAGTAATGAATGTGGTGACTTCTGCAGAGCAGTCTTAGTGTCTGCCTCCACCACCATAAGTAGGGATTAACTTCTCCCTAATGAAGGGCAATTTGGTGGTGGTCTTAGGACCGGCACATAGCAATGAAAAGACCCTATTTCCCTCACACTCGCAATTACTGTGCTTTAGGATTAGCGCTAAAGGTGCTAAGCCTGGAGAAAATGTCTAGAGAATGCTAACTGCAGGCGGAGAGATATACGGCGCATTCACAGTGTGTGCACACGCACACATACACAAACATACACACCAACATTCACAGACAGCACAGTCTGACATCCACAAAAGTTCAAACAACCTCAAGTGTGCGCATATAAAAGCACACACACACACACACACACACAGATCAATTACTTCACTCCCTAAGCCCATGTTTCATAGCCTCACTAATGGCTCATAATGCATCAGAATGACAACATCACACTGTAGCCACTGCACACACTCACACACTACTGAACTGCTTCTCACTCACGCCCTACTCTATTTCACGCAACACACATAATGGTCTTGCATGCATCACACATTGTGCCTTGCATGAAAGGCTTTTACACGGGTAGGTACTGAGAAAACATCGTCCATTCTTGTGAGGGTATAACGATGACGGGTCGTATAAAAGCAGTTCAGCCACATCAACTGACACCAACCTACACCATACCTCTACCTCGCAGACACACTAACATGTTTCCAGGTTGCCTGAGGTGGCTCGCTTCAAAGGAACCATTTCAGAAGACAGATGAAACAACTATATCCGCTTCAGTTGCTTTAATAGAAATGTTATTACTTTTTTCAGTGTGGTGTTCTCACACAGTAATAGTACTTTTGCATAAATGATAATCACATTTCCTCCCTATGCCCCTTGGTGACATTGCCCCGTGACATCCACTGTGCTTATATATAAATGATGTCCACATCTATTTAAGTGTTATTCACTAACATTATCAGACATTATGGCTCCATGTGCTGTACTTCCACATAAATCTCATTCTTTCACTTCCACTGAGGAAAAAATAGACATGTGTAAACTGTGTCTATGCATAAATAATAGTCACTTTCCATTCAGTACTTAGTATACAAATTGTTCCTCACTGATGTACATATTATGTCTCTTATGTAAAATAATAAGAAACCATTTTTCAAATCAATTCACTCCCACTACTCCGAGCCAAGGCTGAAATCAGAGTACCGTAATGAGGGAGTTAATTGACAAAGTAGCATGCGATTCCCTGGGCCATCCATCATATATGAGCGAGAAGAACGTTTCATTTCTCCCAGCTTCATGGACACATAAAAAGTCTTTTCATCAGCGTCACAAACCCGCTTTTCCCTTGGGCTTTTACTGAAACAAGTTGTAGCAGCGAGATGGACTGCGTGCCTAATATCAGCAGTTACGGTCATCTGCCTGCTGAGGTGAAAGTGTATACTTGGAGTTAATTGGCTTCAATATGGCATTAAACAAGCCTTTAATCTAACTCATGCTCTTCTAATCACACTGCCCTGTAATAACAATATCAGAAATCAAATTAATGGTGAGGACAGGTCTGGCTGTGGGCAGGCAGGATAAGTGGGGGGAATATCCTTAGACTGAAATAAAATGTAATTTGGACGGAGGACGGAGGAGAGGGGAAATGTTCTGAGGGAACTGGAGCAAGCATCTGTCTCCAACCTAGGAAATGTCAAGTCCTGTTAATCTTATCTGAATGCCTGCCTGCTGACGTGGATTTAATTTTACACAAGCGCAAGCCAGCTAACTTGCGTGAGTGCACACCAGAGAGAGACTGTACACATGCCCATATACATACACATACGTACGCTCGTGCACAACACCCATCCCACGCTCAAACCCCTGACCCCCACCTCACCCCCGACACCATATACACACACAGATCCCTGTTTCCTCAAATAGGAACATTAAGATGCAGCAGACATAAACAACACACCCTTCCCTCCCACATATACCCTCACAGGCGTAAAGACAAACAACCACCCGTTTACCCAGCCACAACCTAATAAAACACCACATACATGTACAGTACAAAGTGACACCCACAATGCTGCAAAAGCATGCAAGGCTGCATGCTTTACGAACGCACAAAGATAGACGCACGCACCTGCAAAAACACACACACACAGCAGAAGAACAAATAATAAAGTCGACTCCATGGAGAAGCTATATCTCAGCTTCTTACCACCCCCATTTCCAGAGCATTAGCCAATCATTCTCAGAGGCGACAGAGAGAGGGAGCGAGGGAGAGAGACATGCTGACTGAAATGGGAATTGAAGGGGGCGGAGTGGAGAGGAGGAGTGGGAGATTTGACAGGGAAAAGGGAGACTGGAGAAGAGAAGGAGAAGAGGATAGGGAAGTGCCACATTTGCTCATCCTCAGGCCCGCTCCTCCGCTCCAGTAGTCAGGCCTCTCTGGAGGACAACACATGCATGGGGAGCCGCTGGCTCAACGCCTGCTCAAACCGCAGGACAAGAAGAAGAAGAAGAAGAAGTGAGAGAATGGAAGAGGGAGGCAGTGCAAGAGAGGAGATTCTGAAAGAAAAGGATGAGAGGCGAGATACGAAGAGAAGAGGAGACTGTGACAAGGGAGTAGAATAAAAGTGGAACAAAAGAGTGAAGGATAAAAGAGAACAGAGTGGAAGACAGAGGGAGGAAGAAAATATGATGTGGAAAATGATGCCGCTGTGGAGGATCTTTAACCTTGTGGGACACTCAGGGACATTCAGAGTGGGCAAGTGGGCTAAGTTGCCTTGAACATAGATTAGTGGAAATCCACGGGATCAGAATGATCTGAACATTATTGTGCTCTGTGTAGACATTCAGTTGCTTCTGTGGTTCATCCATGGTCTGAGGAGGGCTTTACCAAAAGCTGGAGCGCTAATGTGATGTTGATATATTTAGTCTATTTCAGACGTACCCAGTAATCATATGCTTTATGCTTAATTAACACACACATTGTTATATAAAGCAGAAAAATTATGCAGTAAGGTTACGTGGTAATACGTCGACTGGCATAGACAGAGGAATTATGGGCCAGAAGCTTCGGAGGGGATAAACCTTAAGGCGACATGTTGATGATTGCTGTTCATGCTAAGTTGTTGATTAGCATAGGAATATAGTGGTGGGAGTGCTGCCACATTAACTCACTGTACAGTAAGCAGTTGGCTGGGAATGCTCTGTGACACAGGAGCGTATAGGGACATGAAGAGAGGCTAATTTCAGCAGTCGGGCATATGAACACATTAGGCAATAGGCTTATGGTACAGTTGAGAATAGAGTTTGTTACACCAATTTGTATCAACAAAGCGAATGCATGGACTAAACTTACAGCCTGAAAAACCCACTGCCAATCATCAGCCTCAACCATAATGCAGCAGCCCACAGATAAGAGGAGAGGAAAAAGGAGGCAGACAATCTCCCTCGCTGGCGGAGTACAGTAAACCCTTCTCAAATGTCTTGGAGCGAGATAACATTTTAAAAGGCTGCGACTCCAGAACCAGATCTGTTATGTGCTGCAGCGGAGCCGAGGCGATGTTCCCTTGTGCCACACCAGTTGTGTGATTGAGCGGGCATTGCCAGGTTTTGTGTAGCATTGCACAGTGCCAATCTCAACCCCGGGAATGGAGCAGGAGCAGGGGCTACTTCCTCAGAACCACTGCAACCTCACATCCAAGCTACTGCCTTTTTGTCCTACAGCTACCTTTTTTGACCTTCTGCAAGCTCCCTCCTTGTTCCCTTGCACCCCTCATCTCGGTAGTAGACTGATGTGCGGACTGGGCCGAAGCTCAGTAATTTGGAGTCAGAGATAAGGGCAGGCTGAGGATATTACTTGTGGGTAGACAGTGATTGAATTGGCTCCAGAGGGTCAAACACACCTAAATGACAGCGCCACGGAAACCCAGGAGGCATTTATCTAACTCAGAGGAGCCCCATCCGAGAAAGACGAGTGTAGGCGGACACAGTGATGAAATGCAGCATAGCAGAGCTTGAGGGGAGAGGAGGGAGAAAACAAAACGGACGCCATGGCTCGCATCTGGCGATCACGTGAGCCTAATATATGTGTGGGAAGGAGAGTAAACAAACCAACAGGGATATCATTTCAGCTAGGTCAGTTAAGGGCCTCCTGGAGAGAGGAAGGAGGCAGAGACAAAGTGGAAGAAAAGCAGAGATGGAAAGAGAGAGAACAACTGCGAGAAAACAATCAAGAAATCAACACAGAGGCTGAGAAGGGGGGGGGGGAGAGTTAAAATAACAGGGTGGGAGTGGGCAAAGGGTCTAGTATCTCATTTTCCATCAAAAATTAGTTTTTCACTTCCAGATCTGGCTCAGGAAACAGAATATAGGGATCAGCAGGAGGACTGGGTGGCCAGCAGACATAAACTAAACCACGTCCAAGAACAAACAAACCTAACTTGAAAAGAACATCTACATCAATAATGTCTATACTTGCGTCAACATGAGCTTATCAGTAACTCTGACTGCCACTTGTGTGTCTGTGCTGGTACTTAGTATGCTCCTCAGCCAAGGCGGCATTTCATACAGATCCTCTGCTTTATTCCCTTCACTGGAACAGTACTTTGAAATGCTGTTGGCGAGTTTGACATACAGTTCTGTAGATGACACCTGGAGCCAGAGTGAAACTCTTTCTAGTCAATGGGCTTTGAAAAAGAAGACATAGCAACTTTGATCAGACCCCTAGAGATCCCTCCTGAGCCCTCTGGCATCTGTGTTTGTGTGTGTGTGTGTGTGTGTGTGTGTGTGTAGGTGTGTGTAGGCGTGTGTGTATTTCGCATGCTTGGCTGGAGAAAGAGCCTCTTTTACATGAAAAATGTACACACGAGCGACCCCAGAGGTAAGACTCGACACAAACAACAAGAACAAAAAAAACTATTCAAAAAAACAAGAACATGTGATTTCAAAAGAATCTGTGCCTCTCATCCCCAAAAATGCAGTGGTAGGAGGCTCCTCCCATGAGTGATATTTACCCAGCGGTGAAGACGTGATTGACGTGGCTGCAGGATCGGAGCCTTCCTGGAATCGGGCCAACGCTTCTCTGGCTGCCCTGCGCTGGCCGAGGGGGGAGGAGGGGCGGGGGAGGCTGGGACGAGGAGTAGTGGCGGCGGCGGCGGCGGCAGCAGCAGCAACGACAGCGGCGGCGCTCTCTTCACACGGGGGAAACCTACAGTACAGGGAATAGGGTCAGAGACTCCTCCCCAGCTGACTGAAGCGAGATTTGATAAGAGGCTGAAGAAGGCACACCATTTAACAGCTGTCTTTTGGAGTTTAATCCTTTATTGGCGCCGGGCTACATGCCAGGGATGCAGCCCTCTCAACCCCACCCCCCACCCCCACCCCCACCCCACTACAAGCTCAATGACATTCAGACCCGGGAGCGAAGCAATAACAGCAGGGGTTTTAAAAAGAGGTGGCACCGAGCATAAAGTAAAGGCTCGGTCCAAGCTTTGAGAGAAACAGACGGTGCAGGGTGCCTAGGCTCTAACTCAGCCAAACCTCTGTGACTCTGGCCTGCTTGTTGGGCTGTTTATTATCAGCAGACAGCACACTCAGGCCTGGAATATAGGACTGCTGAGACACTGGGCGCTGGCCGCTGGGAAGAAACAGGGAGCGAGGCGATGGGGGAGGAATGCCAATGAGCGTCCCCTCTCCTCTCCTCTCCTCTGCTCTGCTCTCCTTTCCTCTCCTCATCTAGCCAGGCCTGAGATTTCATTAGCTACTCCATACACTGGCACCGCATCGCCCTGCGGAGCAACTCTGGGCTGGTCTGAGGTCTGATAGCCCTGTTAACGGCAACCGGAGTCCGTTCCCTAATCCCTAGCACCATAAACTGCCCACCATCCTGACCTTTAACAAACACAGATAACGGCGCTAATCCGCTTTGATACGGCCCAAGCAGACAGTTTGCGGGGAAGATGGCAGGCAGAAAAGCTCGGAAACAGGAATTATTAGGAAATAAGAGGGAGATATTTCGAGGGAGTTTGTCAGCAAACAGGTTGGTTTAGAGGTGTGCGACTTTTCTAATAAATCTGGGGGAGCAGTGCAGAGGTTGGCAGAAAAAAGGAGTGTGCTCCGTCAGAGTTCAAAACAGATATAAAAGTTTAATGCAAAGCTGGCAGCTAGCAGCCGGCAGAAAGGGAATGAGCTGAACTATTTTCAGAGTGGTAAGTGGCATTCATAATTCACATTATAGTTTTATATGAGGAAATAGAGGATTCTTTTATACGTATTGTCTTCCTCTTCCTGCCCCTAACACGTCTACAGCATTATTGGCTGTACTGTAGCCACTGTGTGTTTGTATGTGTGTGTGTGTGTGTGTGTGTGTGTGTGTGTGTGCACATTTGTGTGAATGAGTGAATCTGTCATTGTTTAAATGGATTTAATATGCAAAAATTTAGTGCAGCCTCCCTCAAGAGGTGCGGAAAGAAATTAAATATGTAGCTTGACACAAGATTACCAACAACTGTAAGTGACAAGCTGAGGGACAGCTTTCATTTTCAAATCAGACAGCCAGAATCCAGCAGAGCAGCTATTTCAGACACTCAATCTCAATAAATTAAGTCTTCCTTTTCGCAGTTAATGACAGGATGCAATAATATGGGGATATTAATATGATCAAAGGTTGCCATGAATAATATGATATGCACTTAGTTCCCACCAGGACCACCAATGGAGAGAGAGGAAACAGCAGGGAGCAAAAGAGACAGAAAGTGAGCAAGGCGGACACAATGTGGGACAAAAATGAGAGAAAGGAAGGAAAAATAAAAACATAGCCGCACAGGAGAGGTGGAAGAAGCAGACAACAAGACTAGGTGTCCCTAGTGATGTCTGGGCCGCTCTGGCCACAGCCAGCAATGTTCACTTCAAAAAGTTAAAATGGCAATATGTGAAACCCCAGGGCAATTTATGGTGTTGTGCCTACGGCTTAGCCCAAAGAAAGAGGAGACTGTTTGAGAAATTGACAGATAGAGGAGAGAGAAGAGAGAAGGCCTAGAGGTTAATCGTATAATGTGTGGGCATCATACATGAGTACATGTATTAGGCCTAGTAGCCTATTAAGCGTACACAGAAGGTACCCACGCAGCCCGCTAGATACTATGCAACAAGCAGTGCCAAAGCTATGCGTGCCAATGCACTGATCACAAATCTGCAAAACAAAACCAGAGCCTGTCACTTTACATGAGCATCCAACTGGGATTGCAACACAAATGAGAACATTTAGTTGTAGCCATTGCATTGGCAATAACAGGTCCCACAGAGGAGATGTCCACTCAACTGTATTAGTCAGACAATAAAATCACTGAGCTCAGCCTTGCATTGGAGTCAGAGAACTAACTTAAAGCTGCGCTAGGCAAGATTTATATGTAAAAGTACGACCATCTTATCAGCATAAATCACAAAGTGGGGCTGCAATAGAGAGGAGTGTCCCATCTCCCTTAATTGAGACCTTGTAGATTTGCCTTATTTGTCCAAATGATTCTGGTGTCTGGTATAGATATTTGTTCCTCAACAAGAAGTGACGGCTTGAAACTGAATTGAAATTTAAGAGCGAAATGTATTTCCTAAACAGCAGCAGGCGAGCGCTCTGTCGAGAGAAAGCTGGACTTGCCAATGTTTGGTGAACAAGAGCGTGCTGTGTGCAGTATACTGATGCTGCTTTACACGATTTCTGGGTATTGAAGTTTAAATTTTTCAGTTACCTGTCACCGCTATTTGGAGCCGCTAATGTGTGAAGTTGTCAAGTAAAGCTGTAAAGAATTTATCACCTCAGATTTTCCCCATGGCCATCAGCTGTTCTAGATCTTCAACAGTTATTTCCAGTTGAGGGCAACAGCCCCAGTGGCTGGCGAGCTCCTGTCATTCATAAAATGTGTGCCCTACAAACCTCAATATGTAGGTTGTTGGAGGAGGTGCTACAGGCTACCATGTTCAGAGGGAGCATTAGAAGCATTAGCATTAGAAGCAATAGAATTCTGAATGCACCACAACCTCTGCCCCTACAGTGCCGACTAGGGTTCGACCAATATGGGTTTTTGAAAGCCATATATACCAATATTTCAGGGCTGAGGCTGCCGATAGCAGTTATTTTGTGCTGATATACAATATATTAATATTCAATATTTAACAGTTTTTCTATTTACATGTCAAAACATCCCTCCAGACAGTATCACCATGTGACACTAAAACTCTCCACTGAAACGGATACAAATGAAATTCTTTCAGGTTGGCCCACTCCAGCTATTCAATGGCAGACAAAGTCTAGGATAGATTTCCTTTAAATGAAGAATTAATTTACAAAACATTATCAAAAAATAAAATGAATAAATAAAATGAGCAAAGAGAATAAGATTTAATGGCAGGTTTTATAGACTGTTTTATGTAGCTGTACTCAGGGGGGAACTTCAATCAGTGAACCTCATGACTGGCCAATATCTGATTTAAAAAAAGGACAATATTGGCTCTGCAAACCGATATACAGTATCTGTCTAACCCCTAGTGCCAACTATAGAGAGGGAGACAGAAAGAGAGGGAAAAGACAGACAGACAGATAAAGGGGTGGATTCTGGGCTAGTAGAGTAAAATTTGTACTACTTTACTATTATTTCTGCTACTTCTGTCAGTGAGCTAATGAGCTAAAAAGCTGCCTGCCTGTCTGTAACGCTGTCACCCCAGGGTGAATGTCCACTAGGAGGGAAATTTACTTCTCATTCACTTGAATGAGAGCTTGAATGAGAGCCAAGGTGAGTGGCCAGAATTGACCAGAGTAGAACTTTCCATTACTCTATGCAGATTTTCAAGCGGCCAACACAGGCATTAACCAATCAGGTGACTGAAATCGGAGGTGTGGATGGTGAGTGAAGAGAAACTTACAACGATGCTTGCTTGATTGCGCTGCCATAACAGGCAACCTAGCTAATTATCGGTATTTGTTTAGTAGGCAAAGCCTGCATCCGTTACAAACACACCCACGAGGCGGCCAATATTTTCAAGCATAAAGTAGTGTCAAGCATCACTGGCGTTGTGTGTGGACATTCACCATCAGCTTTGTGTGTTGGCTCTATGGCAACAGTGCAGAGTTCTGATAGGCAGGCCGAGGCACTTCGATTTTAAGGTGGAACCGAAGAAACACAATATAGACTACTTTCTCCGACACCTTAACCAAATGTTGGTACAGATTAATTCAAGGGATTGAGAATCTGCTGCCCAGTCTCATTTGCCAGTTGAGCTAGTGATCTCTTCTCTGGACTCGCCGCCCCCAAAATCTCTCGCCTCGGGCAAGCGAGCGAGCCCTGGACAGATACAGTATATAGACTGACAGACAGAGAGAGAGAATGAGGCTTAGCCCTTATGTGCGGCTCTGACACTCACACACAGACACCAACATGATATATTGCTGAATGCTAGCATTCCCTTTCTCTTTCTTTCTCCCTTTCTCTCCATTCCCTCGTCGCCACCGACTGACCTGGAGCGTTTAGCTGCCTCAAACAGCAGCGTTTTAAAAGGTATCCCATCTGTCCTGGCTTTCAAGGAGGACACCGGGTTGTCAAAGCATCTCTCTCCAAGGTGTACAGGGGGCACTCATGGCCCCGAGCGCTGCCGCAACAGTGAAGAGCACTCAGGCATCCTCCTGCTTAGGCCTACCAGGATAGGGGTGTGAGAGTTTAGTCATATAGCTGGGGAGACAGAGACTGCTTGTCACTTTAAATAGGACAGCACGCTGAAGTGCACTTCAACAACACAACGCAATTCATCATCCACAGTGTTAACCCCCCTGTCACTTCCATGCTGGCCAGATAATGAAGCATTTTGTCATTGGAAATGGGTGTGCACTCATTCAGAAAAGTCTCAGCAATGTTCCAGAGGCATGAAATAGCTTTTGATGGGGGTAGTGTGATATGGGTTGGTTTGACTTAATTGAATCAATCTTGGAAGCGGCTGGAGATTAGGATCTGGCGGTTACCAGAAACAACCAGAGCGCCAAACCAATCGACAAGGAGAAAGGGACACCTACTGGAATGGGGTCACGCACTGGCAAGATCACAAACGTGCAGACACAGACACAATCACACACACACAGACACACACTCACACACACAAACACACACACAGACACGCAGAGTAATTAAGCAGTGATTACCTTGACAGTTCAAATGGTTGAGAATACAGCAGGATTTAGAGTAGAGAGAGAGTGAGTCACTACTGTAATTCCAGTAGAAGAGGAGAGGACAGGGCAGGAGAAAAGGACCGGGAAGGAGAGAAAATTAGAAATAGAGAGGGCCAAGAACCAGAAAGAAGGAAAACAGATGGATCAATAAAGAGAGGGAGAAGCGAGAATATGGAAGAGAGAAAGAGAGTAATTCATGATGAAGCTGGGGAAAGAAAAATGAGAGAAAGTGGAACTGGGGATGACGTACCAGACAGAGAGAAAGAGAGATGAATAGGTTGGATATATACTGGGAGAGAAGGAATGATAGAGAGGTGCAGAACACAGCCAACGAGAAATCTTGGGAACATGGCGGCAGTCTTGGTCCAACACTTCCCATTAAGCCAAGGTGTGTGGAATGAGAAGTGAAGCACTGGGAGGACTCGCTGTCACTCTCACTCATTTCAAAGCATGTCAGCAATCCCATGGCAGGCCCGCTGCTTTTCTGCAGTCAGTGGTAGGAATAAAACATACTTTAACCAAGGCCCCAGAACTCACTCAAGCTACAGTCTGCTTCACACACCACAATCAAACTAAGGAGGTCAGAAGTGGAGTCGTAAGTGCTACACAGTGACTGGCCAATATGATTCCCCCCCCCCTATGAACAATGGATGTACAAACTGAACTGCTGAGTAGACCTTTAAGTCTATAGTGGTGTTATTTGTCTGCAAATTGGTATTGTTAAGATAATATTACTGTTATTTAGTTTATTTCTGTTCTGCTGAACAGGCAGCAGTGGACGTTTCTCCTTCATTATAGCAGGTGGTTTTGGTAACATGATTGTTTTGTTCTTTTTATTTCATAGCACTTAAAGGGTAACTTCGGTATTTTTCAACCTGGACCCTATTTTCCCATCTTTTTGTGTCTAAGTGACTAAAGGGGACAACAATTTTTGAAATTGGTCCAGTATTGAGCAATTGGGCAATTGGTCCTTTCCACAACATTATGGAAAGGACCCTACAGAGAAATGAAAACGTTTTTCTTTACCTTTCGCTTGATCCGGTCCGTGTGTAACCAAGTCTCGCTCAAGTCTCGCGAGAGTTGAGTTGTTGCAGGAAGTTACACACAGACCGGATCAAGCGAAAGGTAAAGAAAAACGTTTCATTTCTCTGTAGGGTCCTTTCCATAATGTTGTCAGACACTTATAATAACAATCTGAGCCTGTCAGTGGCAAAAACAAGCACTTTTAGTGGACGTACATTGACGGTGCGATTTGCCCCGTCGGATTACATTGCAGCTCGTTTCGCGGCTGCCGGCTGAAGCGATCTCGCTCAATACTGGACCAATTTCAAAAATTGTTGTCCCCTTTAGTCACTTAGACACAAAAAGATGGGAAAATAGGGCCCAGGTTGAAAAATACCGAAGTTACCCTTTAATAATTTTGTTAAGAAAAGTGCAGAACAAATATAGTTATTATTATTTAGTCAAGATTGTAGGCTACAGTACAGTTGAGTCTAGTTTAACTCAGCTCTCAAGTGTGAAAATTGCCTTCCCAGCCTCAGTTTCAATCACCTCTTCCTGTTGCCAAGTTGTCAATCTTGCCAAGCAATGTAGTGGAAGTGCAATGTAATCAGAAACAGCAAAACCCCTTAAGGGACATGAAATCCACCCACACAATTATTCCTGCAAAACATTTTCTCAAAACATATGTACTGTATAAAATAGCAGCAAAACTGCATTGCATCTCAAACAGGCATGGTATAGTTCCTTATCAGCAGTAGAGCGCAGCTACGAAACTCCCCTGAACAGCTCATCTGTTTCCTTCACCTTTCTTGTCAACAAGAGTCAGAGTGTGGGGTAACAGTTGAATAAGTAGCTGCCCACTCCAGTGTAACAGCATGGTGCCCAGCAGAGGTGGCAAGACACACTGAGTGACCATCTCTGAGCGTGTCCTTTCCATTACTGTGTCCTTGCTGCCACCCTCCTCTCCCATTGCTATCGCTCCATTATTCATACTCAAACACGGCAAGGCCCAAAGAGAGGCTCTGAGCTTCCTAGTGTGTGAGGGCATAGGTGTGGCAACTACGCCATAGTAACTGCAGTGTGAGTGCACACATTTTAGCCTGGATGACCCCAGATGGAATCAAAACCCTAACCCTAAACAAGAAAGTTTATTCCAGCTGTGAGCTAGTGACTGGAGGCTAACCAAGAGGCTGGAATTTAACCTGATCTCCTGAAATTTCGTGAAATGAGCATGACGTCTTAAAATGCAAATGCATGCTCGGTGCATGAAAAGTGAGAGGAATGTGTTTCCCCGCTACGAAAGGATTACGTGGAGGAGACATGGCTGGAAACGGTGGCAGTTTGACATTGAAATAGCGTGGAGGAAAATAAGGATGTGGAGGTTGCGATGGTGAATGGGCATTTCCACCCAACTTCAGCTCCGGCGAGCTGGGTTCAACTCATGCCAAGTTTTCTAAAGTGATTGAAGTTTTAGCCAAAGTTTTTCTCATTCAACCATGACCAAAACCTTACCCTAACCTTGACCAAATTGTTTTAGTTGCCTATCCTTAACCAAAGTTGTTTTACTTGCCTAAACTTAACCATTATCTAACATTTTCACATGATTGATTCACATAATTTGTGTCCACAACAAGTAATCTACATTTCAGAGTTCATGCTCATTTCTCAAGGTTTTATGAGACTGCATTGCAGGTGTAACATCTATGGTTTTGGCCAAAGTGTCCTTGAGCAAGGAACTGAGACCCAAACTACTGCACTGCTGCCAACCATGCAATCTAAAGAAATGCATGTGTGTACAGTGCTACATGATTGTGTATGTAGGAGGATTCCAGTTGTACAATACAGCAAGTAATGTTAACCGTGTGCAGCTAATGCTTCAGTCACTGCCTCAGTCCCACTTGCCCCTGGGGACGCCTTGACTGAGTACAGGCTCTGCTGAAGCCACAACAATACTTTGCATGAACTTTTAACATTTCTGTTTCCAAATGGGAGGACATTACACGCTGCTCATGTATCCAGTCAAACGTGACGTTTTTGCCCCAGAGTGTCTAGAAGCTGGGGCTCTCCAGAGGGTTAAGTGCTCAGATTACTTGCAGGTCATCTTCTCTGGTAATGAGCCCTGTCTGGATCCTATGATGCAGCTGAAGGGACACCGTGGCCAAAGGAAGCTTCCTCCTGCTGATTGCCCATCTTAAACAGCTTTTTTTCCACTTGGTAGACACAACCACAAACCTTAACAGCTCTTCATGAATAATTATGATGACACCCTGTGTTATTGCACCCCGCGATACTCCATCTTTGATTCCAAGGCCAATAAATATGACCATTAAATCTGTTTTCAACCGCATTAAAAGTGCCCCTGACACAGAGAGATTGAATACCGTTTTAACTGAGCAACAGAGGCGTAATAAGCTGCCGGAGCTTTCTGCCTGCATCGGGTCAACCCCACTTGTCGCTTCATATTTTTTTTACTCTGACTTACTGATTCTAAAGGAGGTTGAGGACAGATGCGTCTACTTCAGCACAACTTTGTGAACCGCTATTTGAGACGCTCTCCCTCCCTGTATCCTACAGGAAGATGTTGCCCTCAGGCACTGTTCCAATACCGGCTCACCCTGCTCACATCTTACCCTTAACAATCAGGAGGGAAAGCACAAACTAATCATCGGTAAGGCCATGTATAAGGTCAGTCACAAGCTACTGCTGCGCTCTGCATACATAGACTTCCTTAACATGCATGTTTATCGTGGAAAAAATAATTTCTCTAACATGATGATGACTGTACTTAATCTCAACAATGTGGCACCCAGTCCTTGACACAGGCAAGCCTCTCACGTCAGCAATATTTATTCCTATACTGTAAAAGCCATGAGATGTAATTGCATTTTTTATGACGTACCCATAGAAGCTCACAGTGTTTAATCAATGGGAAGGCTTTCGTTTTTAGGTGAGATCATTGGTTTTGTGTGGGGTCGTCTTGGAGTCCTCCTTGAGGGGTCGTCCAGGTCTATTACTCATTACTCCTTGGGTCAGTGTCATTCCACGCCCTGATGGTCATACTGGGGGACAGAGGGGGGGGGGTCCTTTCTTTAAGACCCCCTATCTGGTCTTATAATCACCCACCGTGCTAGCTATAATGGACTTTCTGTTGACTCTGGTAGATTGTTGTCTCGCTCTGGTTGATGGGCTACAACATGCTCCATTTTCTTGATGGTATATCGACCCGAGTGGATGGGCTTAATATTGAAGGTTTTTTTTTTTGCTTTGTTTTTGTTTTTTACATATGGGAGAGACGGACTAGAGAAAGATTGCATACCAATCCATGTGTGGCAGATATGAGATTGCCAACGTACGGTGGAACACTGCACTGCACATTCCAATTAGTTAATGCAGTGAGATCATACAGTCGCTGATAATCATCCACAATGACCTCACTGGGCAAATGACAGAGAGATATTCATTGTTATCCTCTGGAACAACGAACCACAGTGTTGCTGGTCTGAGAGAGTACAGCAGAGCTTCACCACAGCTATTTACTACCCATGTTTGTAGGCGTAGGAAGCGGGGAGGACACACAGAGGACACAGAGGACATGAATCAGTTGTCCCCCGCAAAAACATTATTTTCATTGCATGAATCGACTCAGAGGCCGCTGATTCTAAACAGGGACTTTTACTGTGAAACAGATTTCTCACTAGGCAAAGTAAGAACTGTATGAACACTGCCTACTTCCTTTCACATGGGTCTTGCATGTTAAGGATAAAGTAGCGTTGGACAAGCAACAATGAGTGGGTTACAGCCTCCACCAAGCAAAACAAGAAAAAAAAATGATATGAGGGGTTTTTAGAAGAGTGCAGAAAACTATAGTATGATGCTGAACATGAGCTAGAAACAGTTAAGTATTACCATGGTAATAGAGTACGTAGGACTGAAGTGCCACTGCCAGACCATCTGTATTACCTTTATTTCTTCACACTTGGTTTTAGCACTGCCTTACAGTGGCTACAGCCACATCACCCACGTACGCGGGAGAAATATGTCAGTAAACAAGTTATTGTTAATGTTCGTCTCCCTTGCGAATGGAATGAGCTCTCTCACAGTTTCAATCATTCATGTTAGCTATATAACAGCATGGTCACTTAATTTATCCTCATGGCTGCAACATAATAAGAATCAGCACTTGATTTATGCAGGACGCAGGCAGCCTCTTCACCCCCACTGAAACCAGACGGGCACAGAGAGGCAAAGAGGGTGCAAGACATCACGTGAAATAGCAGGACCTGTTTTCCAAAACATTCTAATGAAATTATAATAATAATAATAATAACCTTTATTTGTATAGCACCTTTCATACACAACATGCAGCTCAAAGTGCTTTACATCAATAAAAGGCAGATAAGAGACAGATAAAAAGATAAAATTCATATAAAAGAACAAGCAAGATGCATTGCATTAAAAGAATCAAATCAAGTAAAATAGAAAGATAAAAGAACACAACAAATACTCCCACTTTTAGATGCACATTGTGAGTGAATCCATATGTTTTTCTTTAATTTTCTTTTCCCCTGTCCTTCCTGATTCTACTCTTGATCTGATATTTACGTCAGATCTCACTGCCTAAGGCAGACGAGAATCATAGATTCTCCTCTTGGTCAAAAACCTCACCATCCACAGATGGATGAGAATCATACAGGGTAAAGCTCTGTCCCCCCCACATATAGTGTTCACTCGTGCAAGTAAGCATTACCCGTATAAGACCAATGAAAATTCGTACTTGCCCGTGTCAGCTCTGTTGGGATCCTGAACAGAAACAGTTAAAATGAAGGCTACTTAAAAGCTAAGCTGAAAAGATAAGTTTTTAGCAGTCGTTTGAAAATGCTTACAGAGCCCGCCTCTCTAATATTCTTTGGGAGGATGTTCCACAGTTTAGGAGCATAGTTAAAAAAGGCTGCATCCCCAATCTTCTTTTGAGTGGGGTTTTGTACTTCTAAAAAACCAGCAGTAGAAGACCTGAGGGCTCTTGATGGAATGTAGAACAGCAGGGATTCTGTAATGTAGGCCGGTCCTAAGCCATTAAGAGCTTTGTATACAAGTAAAATAACTTTAAAATCAATTCTAAAGGACACTGGGAGCCAGTGCAATGCAGCTAAAACCGGAGTGATATGCTCTCGCTATGGAACTAGAAAGCAATTTCAAAATAAGCATCTGTTTAAGTTTATATTGTTCAGCCACGATTTGAATGCACTTGACAAGAATAGGAGGAGGCCCTTTACAGTCTGATTTGGTCAGATTTCAATATATACGACCAACCACCACCACCTACACACACAAAACACACACACACACACACACACACACACTGTCATACTCAATCTCAAACTCCTTCCTACGCGCTTGCCCATATTTTAAGTCCTTTTTGAGTAATGAGATGTAAAACCCAGTTAAATGCACATTGGGCTGATTTTCAAATTAATATTTTTGTTGTTGTCAGTTACTGCCATAGAGACGTTCCACATGCCGTTTCTTTGAATTTCTTTGGGTTGTATTCATTTTGCCTTGCGTCATGTAACACAGCGCTATGTTAATTATGTATTCCAGGAAATCCAGAAGTCAACACACTGTATGTCCGAGAAGGGAAACTGCAACTACGAGTAGGCAAGTACATCTATCAGCCACCATGGCAGCCTACTGTATATGAATGTATATTAAGACGCCTGTCTTAATATACATTTCACCTTTACACACACACCCCCACATGCACACACACCTTTTGAATCTTTTTTCCAATCATGGCTGTCATGTTGAATTTGAATAGAGCTGCTCCTTATCAGCGTACCCCCCCACCCCTCCACCCCCGTCCTAATCTGTCGGTCTACTGAGTCTGGCCGAGGACAAACGGATGCCAGCTAACCTTGTCCTTGTGCTAATTATGCTAGCTAGCTGCCACTGAAACACTGATGTTAAGAGATTTCATGGGAGCTGTTCCTTCCACATATCTCCTGGTTATTTCCCCCCGCCCCTCGCATGTTCCTACTGCTCCTTCTTCTTCTTTACATCGAGGTCCTTGAAATGCCAGGGTTCAGCGTTAACCACGGCAGCGCTAGGCTAAGTGTGGCTAAGTTATGTTGACAGAAACATGGCTTCCTCAGCAGCCTCCAGCTCCCTCCTGCACCCCTGCCACCTCCCCACAAAACAAAGTGACATTTCAAGATGAATGATATTTGGGAGGCAGATGGAATTTTATTTGAGCCATGAAATTAGCCAAGGTTAAAGGAAGAAAAACAAATGCAATCACAGCATTGATTTTCAGACAGAAAAATGGCTACGCAGAGATCGATTGGTAGCAATAAAGAAAGACCATAAATAAGGGAGCTTATAGCATTGAGCAGTGTTAATATCCTTAGTGCTACACAACAGTACTGCATTACTGTTTCCATCCTTTTGTATGGATATCCAGAATTATACAAAAGAAATGCAGTGGTCAGATGGAAAAATCCAGTTTGACCAGTATACTTCTGCCTCATCTCTTTTATTTGCCAAAAAAAAGTGTAATTTTTCCACACAGGTTATTCAAGTCCATACCTGTGGTGAGTCAGGCAGTTCAGTATTTCACTTGAATGCTTAAGTCATCATTCTCTCTCCAAGGGAACACTATCCGACTGTCACCTGGTAAGGAACAAGCCCAGCCACTGGAAAATAACTACCTGTCTCTGTCACTCTGTACATACTCTTTACTCTGTTCATACTCCCATGTAATAAGACATTAGAACAACAATGGCAACTTTGCATTCAAAGCTGTACATAATGACAGCTGATAGTCAATCTAAAGGATAGTCAAATCATAGTATTACTGATGTCCAGTCAGTTGATAGCATTAAGCTGCATCAAGTACTGTGTCCAGTATCTATATCTATTTCTGTAGCACACTAGTTCATCTAAGTGGTTGATCTGTAATATGAATATCCTATTTGCCAAGAGGAGAGACAATATCTGCATTATAAATAGGCTAGCTACCCCTGGTAGCAGTTCTACATATTACTGTCACACTTCAAAGTCCTTTGGTATCAGCGAGAAGCGAGATAGACAGAAAGCATGAAATACCCCTTCTATGACTGAAGGCCCAATAAGATCCACATCAATAGGCTCCCTTCATTTAAATAAGAAATACATAGCTAGCAAAGTAAGAATGGTGGAAATTCCACGCCCCTGAGCCAGATATCTCAAGAAGAATAGACTTCTTCCGCTGCCAATTCAGTAAAGCCTGCACAGCAAATTTCACACAACCATTTTGCGCTCTGCTGATAAAACACTTTGAAAGCCCAATGACACAGACAATGCCTTCAGATAGGAAAAAGCCACGTTTTGTCCCTGTCCCCTTTCATCAATGTCCCAAATACAACCAAGCCAAACTGAGCACTGGAACAGAAATGGCCAACAAAAACTGACTCCAGCATCAAACACCCACACACACTTCAAATGAATGGCCTGGCCGGTGGATGAAGTCATCATACTAAAACCTGTTTGTAAAAATTCAGTAGCTGATGTTTTAAGTGCTTTTTGTGATCAAGTCTATTAGACACGGAAAGAGGATCTGGCACAATGGCACTAGAACCCTGCACCTGTCGGCCACTCATCCACAGTCTCACTCAATTTCTGTCAATGAATGCAGCTCACTTCATTTCCATGTCACACTCAAGCTCTTTCTTGATGAATAAAAGGACAAGGCTGGCGTATGAAAGCTTGCTTTTAATGCCTAATGCAAGGGAAACTGAGACAGATTATGGAGTCAGAATCCTGTAAATCATGTCCCACTTCCACCTCATTGGCTTTTACTGATCTCGTGAGGAACTGCCTTCCTCTTGATTAAGATTTCACATCTGGATCTTCCTGAAAGCCTCATAATTTACCCAGTGACTTCATGTGAACCAGTGGAGCACAGGATCAGCTCCCTAGCCCCGGTTGGTCGGCCTTTTCCCCTGGCAGCCTGTCTGGGGACCTATAGGGAAGGTTGTTCAATTAAAAGGCACTTCGAGAAGTCATCTCTCAACCTTGACTGCTCCTCAAACCACTCTGATGCTCTATCTTGGCATCCAATGGCTCATTAAAACAGGCAAGCTGCTCATTGAGGATAGCATTGAAATGGGGAAAGCGTGAACTCCTGGTCACCAGATGGTTTTGTTCTATTTACCGACCTCCCACTGTTTGCTGAATGAATCCTTTTGCAGTCACAGTTAATGATACCTTGTGTTGTTAGCTGGAGAAACATGAAGGGTTGAATCTGTGGACTGTGCAGAGAAGAACTGTCCAGCTATAAATCATCCACTGCTGTGCCCTCTACTATCGTACAATAGCAGGGATGGATGAGTGAGTGATGGGATTCCAGTGGCCCACGTGAATTTCTAGCCCCCCCCACACACACACACACTGTTTCTTTCTGTCTTTCCATGGGGTTTATGTCTTGAATGGTGACGCAGTGCCTCCCATGGAGAAGCAGAGCAGTAGCACATCACATCCCTGCGCCATGCTCCATCCTCCTTAATCCATCTAACAGCGCTCCCCCACCGCCTTGTCCCCCTTTTCACAAGTTCAGAGCGCTGCTTTACCCATTACCCTTGGGCTGGAGCTGCCCTTCTCTGGACCACACTGACATTCAGACGCTATTTAGAGCCATTAGGCCACCAAGGTCAGCACTTAACTTACATTTTCACAGCTTCAGGCAGCACTGTTTTTTTTTCCCATTTTCTCTTTCCCCCCCACCCTCATTGTTGTTTTTTCGCGGCAGACTGCACACGAAGCAGTGGATTGCTCATTAGCTGGGGCTTCTGGTGCCATAACTTGTGCTGAAAAAGGAAAGTGGGGGAGAAAGCCAGAACATTCAAGGCGACATTTTTAGTCATCATAGATAAAGCACTTGATGAATTGTATGGCGCCGCGGGCTGTCTTCATAACCCCATGGAGAACATCGCGATTCTTGAGGGAGAAGTGGGATAAAGGCCATGGATATGCCATTTTAATCACATAGAAACATTTTTAAAAGGGATGGGACAGTATAACACTGAATGACAACCACTGGCAGAGTATCAGGCAAGTTTCCTTAGTTTCATTTGATAGACCAGTCAAGGTTCATAAATTTCTTGATGGAGAGGAGGGTGAGTTGGTCAGGAACAAGTATTTAGAGGGCAGGCCATAGCTTGTCATGGCTGTCTATGGCAGGACAAAGATGAAATAGGGTGCCAAGAGTGTAACGCACAAGCCTTCAAGCAAATAGACCAAGGTCACATTTTCACAAATAGACCTGGTCAACAAGAAGAAAATCTGGAGTTATCAAACGAATAGCGTGGTCATGATCTCTTCCACATTACTTTTAATGTGTTATTTACCAGTCTGCCAGAAGGAAAGCAAGACGCACATCATTTTTGGCTACTGTCCATAACAGCAACAGTCACAGTTAATTTAGTGTGTTTGCTTTTTGCTGGCATTGTACTATCACTAATTTCACAGCGTTATATCAATGTCAAAATCGTATATGCAGCATTGTTACATAATTTTCTGGCATTCGTGTAAAATAGATACATGTAAAAGATGATAACAGAGTAACACATTGTAAATTTCTATTAAAATCATTATGTGAAAGGTCATGGAAGCAAATGGAGGGGAAAAAAATGAATCAACTGCGTATCTCCCAACTGTCTGATAGCACATGGTAGATTTATAATTACTATAATTAATTAATATTGGTCATGCTAATGTCTGATATATTATGAATGCACTCATAATTCAATTCTCTGATAATATGTTGCCTCATAGTGCATTCCACGTAAAGTTTTACCAGATGGGGCTTTATCTTGTGGAAATTAGTAATATTAGAATGCTTGAATTGAATTCATCCACTCCTATTACAAGGTGATGATGTGTTGTTTTTGTCCCTGTGAAATGATGAGAACGTATAAAGCAGAGCAACTGAAATTAACTCAGTGGCAGCACTGATAGTTTACACTGGAAGCAGAACATTCAGACAAGTAATTACATAAAGATAACATGGACGGTTTATTTGCCGTGTTTCATTTAAGCCCTACTGCCATGTGCACAGTGTCTTTTGTTTCTTTTCTTTTCCTATTAAAGATGTTTGCCCTTTGATCAATTCTCCCGGAGCTAATCCAAATGTCACATTCCAACCAAGTAAATGAGCAAGCTGTAAATTAACTTAAATTTCCCAATGACAAATGCAATTCTACTGCAGCAGGGGGATGACATTCATATTTGATGAGCCACTGTAGCTCAAATCAAAGACCTCAATAAACCTAGCTAGCAAGCTTTTCTGTGAATATACAGCACTGCAATGAGAAGACTGCAGCCCCTCATTGCCTGGCAACTCCCCATAGGCTGCTATTGCTCATTCACAGCTCTGTGAAATGTCAGGCTTTTGCGCTTATGAAAATTGAACTCCAAACTCATCTTCACCCCAGGCAAAAAAACGCTGAACAATGCCTTGTCATATTCACACTGTGAAGAGACTAATCTGTGAAGTGAAGCGGGCATCACCCAAGCCCTGGTGTCACTGTCTGACGTATTGACTGAAGGAGGAAGGGAAGAGGTGTGTGAGGTGTGTGTGGTGGGTGGGTGGGGTGTGGAGGTAAAAGGGGAAAGTGTGAGTGTGTAAGAGAGAAAGGAAAAGAGAGAGGGAAACAGATAAAGAGAGAGGGTAGGGGGTGAAAGAGGGAATTTCCTTTATTAAATTCCACCAACATTTATTCCAAACATTAATTTCATTGCGCTATCAGAGCCGTTTCAGGGGTGAGAAATGAAGGCAGAGCAGGAACAAATTGCTTTCAAGTTCCACAGAGCATTCCCTCCGGATGGTACAGACCCAGACGCCTCTCCCTCTAATTAAATCCCCCCTGTTGTATTTAAAAGCATAAGATGTAATTAGAACATTTAGTTTAATTTAAAACACTTGAATTTCTTCCCTCCCCCATGCCACAATTTAATCACATTCGGCATGTCCCGGAGTCCTGACAGGAAAAGACAGAGTTGCTATAGAGATGACCACCGCTGAGCCTGTGCGCTTGGAAATCTTTCCAAGCAATGTTGTGAGTTGTGAGGCAAACATGTACACACATGTACACACATGTACACACATGTACACATCCACTACACACATATGCAAACAAGCACAAAGCACAAATCATTTTGTAGATGAATGCAAATACACAAACACATGTATAAACTGCCTCATTCTCAGCAACCCGCCCCCATCGGCAAAAAACAAACAGTATTTCCAATCAGGTGGCAGCCAATAGCACAGACTCATGGCACAGGCAAAGCACCTTTATCACTGGGAGCAGAGAGCCTCCCTCTCTTGCCAAATCGCATTCTCTGCCTCTCAGCTGCCTGGAGCTGCAGATGATGCCATAGGTGAATTCCTCACAGGTCTCCCTCTCTCTATAGGGGGTTTGAAGACAGCCAGCAGAAATCAATGGCAATGTGACGGCCACTGTCACAGTCATTACATAGCCTTTTCTGATGGAAGAATGGAGTGCATCGCTGCCTCTCAATACAGATCAATTATCTTGAACCACTCAAAGGACAAAGTCATTAGGACACCTCATCCCCCACTCCACCCCCACCCCCACCCCCAACAAACACACACACACACACACTCACATTCTGACTCATGTGCCCTTCCCTCTCCATCAGCTATAACCTCATGAAGTAACAGAAAATATCACAAGGTTTCTTCCAGCGACCAGCTGTGACACATCTAAGGTTCTATGCAGAAAATCTAAAGAATTCTAAGCATTTCAGCAAGTTTCACAAGTCACACTAATGATTTATTCTCTTCTTTACAAATCAATAGTGATAAAAACCCTGCCATTGGCAGCCTGCAGAAGCGAGGTCACAGATATTACAGAGACGGGCCTTTGTGTCATGCAGAATATACAGTATAATGCTTCAGCTTCATATAATGCTCAGCTTAGACACGGCTGCTTACCATGAGTGAGTGTATAGCAGAGAAAACACACTCTCCAAACAGCCACCCCCTTCTATCAAAATTCACAGCATGACACTTAGAAAATAACCAATAAAATGACCATTAAAGACATCTCCATTCCCGCAAGCCTGGCTGAGGCCTTCAAAACGACTCCATTTCTTATGAGTAAAAGCAAAGAAGTCAAATGTTTACATCATGAATGCACATTGAAATCTTCTGACTGAATCTATAATTTATAAACCAATGCTATTTGATGAAGCTTGTAACAATTGTGTGGCTCTGTACTCTCCAGAATTAATGTCTGAACAGAAAAACTTCATAGAGGATCAAATAAAAGCTGGCAATTGTTACAAGTGCTGCTAATAATGATCGTAATATTGAAGCAGCTAATAATATAAGCAGACCTTTAGAGTACTAGCTTCTATTGGTCTAGTCTCCCTCTGCCCTCAGGTGTCCTATAGGACCAATAGATACAAACACAGCTTTGTTCCCTCAGCCATCAACGTACTAAACAGAACATAAGGAGACAGTGTAGGAGAAAGGAGAAACAATACAGTAGCATAGGCACTACGCACTTTACCACATGCAGTTGTGACCCTTTGTAATATGTTCATGTACAGATGTGTATGTGTTTCGTATTGTAAATTGCTGCACACCAACGCTCTACGGGAATTATAATAATTGCGTCTAAGAAATTATGTCTTATGTCTGGTTATCTAAGCATATAGGTCTGCTCTATTTAACACAGCATGATGCAATAACCACTGTGCACCAACATGTGTATCAACGTGCACTGTGTGCTAAATGTTCTGTATAGTCCAAGTCTAGTCTTATGTCTGATGTCTAAACATAGGTCTGCGCTCTCTCTTTCTGCACTAAATGTGATGTATTTTTTGCTTTGTATCCTAACTTGTGGATGTGACATGTATGTAAGTGTATATGTGTATATGTACCTGCCCCGAACCTCACCCAGCCAAATTCATCTTGCATGTTTTTTTTTAATGTACCTGACAAATAAAGCCAATTCTGATTCTGATTCTGGTGTGGGTCTTGTAAAGTGTCAGACTATCTGGCCAGAGACACAGCCAAAGCATGGCTATACAGACATAAGGACTGGTATAAAAACACAAAACTGTCTGGGCCCCCAGGTGAACTTTACGGCCAAGAGTACATCCTGTCCTCCGCTAAGCCACCTGTCTTCTCACCCTGCATGGCCCCAAACCTCTAAAACGGCCCCTAGAAAAGCCAAGCAGGACACAGCATGCTGAAAATACAAGTAAATACACAGCTGACTCTTTTCCAACTTCTGCATCCCCAAATTGCCTCTTTAAATCATGCTAGATTCCAAATTGCAATCATTCGCAGGGCTCCTTCCCACCCCTCCTCCCACTGGACTTTTCTCTCCCCGCGTTTTAACTATAAGGCTAACTGGCAAAAACATCCCTCCTACTGGTGTGACACACTGAAAGTGAGGCAGGCACGCAACACACACACACACACACTGATACTCTAATTTCCCCCCAGATCCTCTCTGGGTGATGCGTGTGAATGTGGAGAGTTAAGAAAGATATGGAAGATAGCTGCGAGGAGGGGGGCGTTCACAGGCATAACACTCAGATGGAAGAGCAGCCTTCTGTGCAGCATGGGGTCCGTCAGGCCGTCTGGAACAGGAGGAGGTGTTAGTGTGTGCGTGTGTACGTGTGTGTGTGTGTGCATGTGCGTGTGCATGTGTGTGTGGGTATGCTTGTGTACAAATGCCGCTGCCACTAGCATACCTGTTTATGTGTGTGGCTGCTTTGTGGGCATGTGTACATATATGAGTGTGTCTCTGTGTTGTTTTTGCATCTGTGTGGGTGTGTGTGTGTGTGCGTCTCTGCCTATATCCGCATGGGTCAGGAAGTGTCCAGAGGAACCGAGGCGAGCAAGTTATGGTGTGATGTCAGGTCTAATTAGCCAGCCTTGCCTGAGGCTCATTACTCACAGGCCACTGGGATGAGGGAATAGGGAGGGGAAAAAAATAAAACTGAAAAGGCCGCATGGGGAGCACTCACCACCGTCTGAGCTTCATCTCCACTTCCTTCTCACTAAAAAGGCGACAAGACTTTGATAAGGGCACACACACCCCACTCTAGACCTCGCATCACCCTCCTGCTGTCCCTTTATGCCTCCCCACGCTCCACACTTCCCTCCCAACACACTGCTGCCTCTTCAAGCACTTGGAAGAAGACTTATGAAGCGAGAGCAAGGAGCAAAAAAAAACATGTGCGACACCAAATCTCTTGCTGCGGGTTGTAATTCAGTGATATGATCTGAGGATTAAAGAACTATGTTTTAAGCTCTGCTGTTACCTTGGAAACACATTTGAATTTGAATACAGGTTGATCGGAGGAATCTCACCTGTTAGTTAGCGATGATGTGGTTGTCGACAGGCTGTGTGCACAAAAACGTCACCGAGTTAGAACTAGGGTGTGTGTGTGTGATCTCAAACTCAAATATTGCAGCCCAGGGCTCCGTCTTACATGAATCCTTCTATGAGTCTTTGTCAATTTTGTCTGCCATCCGCTTTCACCGGGATTAAAATACATGCATCTACAATAATACCGTTCCCCTTAACAGTTCTCAGCACCACCTCCTTTGCACCATGATAAAATGATACGCGGTGTCGTTGCCTGGCATCGAAAAAATTAACAAAACATCTGATTCAGCCTGCCCACATAACTGCAGCAAGAGGTGCAAGATCATAAATAAATAATCTTTAAAGTTCAAGGTTCAGAATTCAAATACTGGGTATGCTAAAGAAAACAGACACACAGGTTATGATTGTGATGTGATACATGAACACATTAGAGAGACGGAGAGGTCTTCTAGACACTAAATGGAAATTAATTCTTCAACTTTGGATTTGACATTTACATCGTATGGGAATCCATGCCCTCTCCACCTGCTGTTGTCAAAGAGGTCTGAAGGAAGGTGTGTAAGTGTGTGTAAGTGTGTGTGCATGAAAATGGTTGGGGAATAATAGATAACAGATATAACAAGACTGAAGTAGTCATTGATTGTAAAAGAAATAGCTGTAATCCAGCACAGTTACTGATAAAATACAGTAATCAGATTACAGATACTTTTAGCAAGATAGATGATTACTTGTTGGATTGTTTGGAAACATGTTTGATAGCAAAAACGGCATTTTGACTGTGAAATATGGATCCAAATGTCTATGTGACACAATTCAAACTACATTAGCCTGTACATCCGAATATGTTTTTTGTTCAGCTTTATTCTCTGAATTCTGGAAGCAGAGTAATCCAGATGTAGCTGAAAGAGTGTGTGTGGCAGGGAGGGTATTGATAACAACTGTTATCCTCAACACTGCCACTCATTTCACCTTCACCTCGCCTGGCACTCCTCAGTCGAACACACTGGGGTCTTCTTCTTCACCTGAACAGCCCAAGGCTCCGCCGTGATGCAGATGAGCTTCCTCTCATGCCACAGTGGACATGCTCACATTCAAACACACACCATTATAGTTCAGTCTAGCCAGACATGATGCATCCAGTCCCACATGCAGAAACCAACACTTACTCATCTCTCTGGTAGCATTATTCCAGGACCGTCTCTCTGTCCTTTCTGTCTTTTCTTTCATTTCCTTCTTTCTTTCTTTCCTTCTTTGTATGACTCACACTCAGTCACAAACTAACCCTTACTCAAAATGATGGAAAAAAAACACAGACGAGCCCGTCCCTTTGAATTTCCTCTCTGGACCACATTAGAGAGGTAGAGTGAAACAAGCCTTGCCAAATCTCTTGTGTTTTGAATAAGCGCATGAAAGACTATGGGGATAAGGACTGCCAGTCTGAATTCCAGAGATAAGTTTTGATGTTAAGGCTGTATCTATGGGAGACGCAATCAGGCCGTGGAGTACGGAGCAAAAAACAAGGCTGGCATTCAGATAATGGCAGCCATGACAGCTTTAGATAAACAGTCAGGTGCTATTGAGGTCACTGTCTTTCTACCTCAGCGCCTGCTTCACTCTGCCATCTATCCATCCATCTATCTCCAGCCCACTCTGCTGATTAAACATCAGTGATTAAGCTATGCGGCAATCTAAAGTTCGGCTTTTCTCAGACTTATTTGCATATAGGCTGAGATCTAAGAACAAATGACTCTTTGAAGCTTCCCGCTTAGCTTTTCCACTCCGTCGGACATCAGAGGTGAAACGTTGCCTAGATTATCATAATGAGGGATTTTTGATCTGCAACAGGGTTGCATGATATTGACAAAAAAATATATACTGTTTTTTTTTTTTCTTCTTCTGAATATTGCCATTTGATATGAATTGCAATAAATTTGGAGACAGCTTTCAGAGTTATTTTCCGGCCAGGGATTCTGCAAAGCCTAAGAATACCTCGCCTAGGAAACTGTCTTAACACCTTTCCCTGGGAAAAAAAAAAATGCAGCCTCTCGTGAATTTTTAAATTGCAGTAGGCAAGTCTGAAATTTTGAATATTCTTTAAAATTATTCTGCAGCCCTAATCTTCAAATGCGTTATCCTTAATGCATTTCATCGTACAGGTTAACCAAGATACTTTATGTTATTAGCTTCATAGTAAAAACTAACAGATGATGTAGCTGCAGGCCTGCTCACTGTGGGTGGCGCATAATTCCCATAGGAGGGGCTGGCATTAAGAATTTTTCCAAAAACCGCACGCATTCCAATTAGCAATGATAAACTGTTGCTAACCAGATCAGATTAATAAATTAATCACCCAGTCTGACTGAAAGCAGTCCTTGTGGATTTGAAGTTTAGACAGAGTGCGCAAATATTTAAAAATTTACGATAATGCTTGGAGACCTGTCCTCATTAGTGACAGTTTCAGTAGCCTAAAGCTCAATTATATTCAAAGGAATTACCAATAATGTTTTGATAGTTTTAAATTCCTCAATTGACGTCAAATCTCGAATATACACAATTACATCAACAGTGTGTGCGAGTCTCTGGATGGTAGGCAGCACAGTTGAAAACATCCCTCAACAAGGGGAATAAGATGGTACCTCTTGATGACTGAGTGGGTGTGTGAAGTGTTCAGCTAACATCATTCTTGCTCCTACCAACTAATTTGTGATGCATAAAACTACATGATGCCAGAGAATTTATTCCTTACCCAGAGTCACACCACGGCAAAACACCATGAATCAAATCTGCCACAAAATCCACAAACCACATGCTTGCCTGTAACTAGGAGCAGGTCTTGTGGGAAAAGACGGGTTATGATGCCATTACAGGAGGATACGAGGTTCCTATCGCACCGTGGGGTTTAGCTGTTCATGTTCATTGGTTTTAACATGACTCACTACCTCCTCGCTAAGACTGAGCACCAGGAGGAGATTGACTCTAAAAATAAAGACAAGGCACGATTAGCATTTCCTCACATACTGTACATCTTGCCCTGCTACTGACACAGCCGCCAAGGCACCATGCACAAAGAATTAGTCAGTTTGCTCCAAACTACTTCAATCTGGAGAGAGAGAGAGCTTTGGAGGAGGAACACTATTAGGCTGATCTCATCAGCAAATTCACAAAGGGTTTTAGGTGTGAATTTTGTGAAGGGAAGGAAGATCTGTTGGGTGTACATCAGGATTTAATTTGTTAAGAGCAAAGGCTTACAGCTACATCTACTGGCATTCTGAAAGGTCAACGTGATTGGGAAGAATCTGAAAGGGCGGGCAAGTGAAATAATCGGTCATCTGAATCATGGGGATTTAGTTCAGATTTAGTCTGCAGCTCTTCAGCCTTTGATAGAAAGCTCAAACTCAAAACTATTGCCCTACAACAAAAAGCAAGATTTAACATGAAGAAACACTGTCTACCAGGGCAAAGAGTCCTACAATCCTGTAATACTTCACCGACTGTTGGTCTGCATAGCAATAAGTTTGAACTTTAACATCACAGTTTCCATAGGAACTAACTAAGGCAGCTATCGGCTCACAAGACAGATTGATGAGAAGCTCAAAGTGCACAAGCAACACTATTTATGTTCAAAACATAGCCGCAAGACACAAAATTTGATTTGGGGCACTCATTATTAGGCATTATAACCCAGCTTCAAGAAACATATCGAAATAACTTGAGTTTTTTCATCATGCTAGCTATTTCTACAGCGTAAACACGGCAAAAAATAAACAGCGCCTAAGGCATTGTGCCTAATCTGAGATGGAAAGTCTTTGCCATCAGAAGATAGAGCTAGTAAAATGAAAAGAAGGAGAGGAACAAGGCTGTTGCCTTTGCTGTGGGGGGAATCCACAATAGGCAGCTAATTTACTTGACTTATGTGTATGTGAATTTGTTTAAGTCAAGTGATTCTTTAAATAGAAAATCCTCCTGTAAAAATATCACATCTCTCTTTGTAAACACGTCAAGGCTGCTCTCACAAGGCACAGTGCTCAACAAGTCCTCAGCCCGCTCACCAGCATGCGCCTGAGCTGCTCAATACAGCTGAACATTCAACATTGGCTCATCCACGAATAGAGAGTGACATTATTTCAAATAAATGCCGCCCCTCTCTGTTCTCCCAGCCTGAAGACAGCCCATGTAATGACATATGCCACTAATGGAGCAAGCACTCCTGAGCAGCACCAAATAAAAGCAGACAGAATTAATTGCAGCCTGCCATAGTGACCTTTTCTGTTTGATAAATCATAAAGCCAGGGAGACTACCATTAGGCTCGTGGATGGGAAATACCCGGCTTTGAGAAATGATCTTGGATCTGAGGATCTAGAGCTGCATCGACCCAGCCGGCTTGTGCTTGCAGCATACATACATATACACACACCCACGCATGCATCCAAAATTCGCATGATTCCGCCCCTTGGCGCTCAAAATGGGACAGAGACACCGGCACTTTGTCATCTTTGGGGATGTCAAATTCCTATTTCATCATTCAGATAAAGAGAAGCATTCCCTTGGTGCTCAATTAGGCTTCAACAGGAGGGCCCACAGTAGTCTCCAGACTGTAGCTAATATAGTCTGTCATCAGGTTCTTTTCTGGTTTGTTTTAAGAGGAAACCACATTTCATTGGCTGTGTGAGACGATGTCAAAACAGGGGCTTTTGAACTTCCATAGACAAGCGTTTGCAAGTGCTTCATGCTCAATTCTTTATCTGCATCCTTTGAATGAAACCCACTGAGAACCAGACGTCATTTCAACGTTGCGTCTCTGCTTTAGCTCTCACATAGCCCCAGGATCTTTCTGGCAATGTATAGCCTAGTTTTAGACCAAGAAGTAAATACATTATTACATATTTAAACATTGCATAAACAGCTATAAATATATATATGCACCAGAGAAGTACAAGATGATGCTATATTTTTGGCATTTCCCGCAGACGACGTAGTCTAAGATGTAGATATCTACTAAACTTTCATTTTTTAAACCCTGTGTAGCCTCATTAGTCTAGATGTCTACAACCATTTACTGTAGATGTCTTTAAAGCAGCTAATCAACGGGAAATTGCTCAGTGGGAAGTTTCAAATGGAAAGCAATCCTCAGGAAAAATGATTATGGAACAAGATGAGTCACCCCTTGTATCTAGGCAACCATACACAAAATTAATCATTGTGATCATAGATTTTGTAAGTGTCATTCATTCCCATGAATCTGTGATAGAGGAGAGGACATGGAGGAAGTGGTAAGAGAGCCAGGTGTGATTTAGATGCCATGATTCTTGAATCTAAGTGGAAATAGATACATTTGAGGCTTCATTATATATTCATAAGGTTTCATAAGGTACAATATGAGGTCATAAACTTAGCTTAACTGTAGGCCCGAGTTGCTGTGTGAAGCAGTTTTGTCAAAATGGTGGCTGTGGGGTAAAATGTGCCACTAGCCAATGGCTCAGCTTACCCCAATCTCATTACTTTTACATTTCATTAAAATGTAGTTAATTTAAACAAATGTATGTGCTCAAGTGGTATTTTCTTTTATTAGAGAGAGGGCTTCAGTCCCCTTGGAGGATCTAATAAGAGCAGCCAAGGAAGAGTGAGAAGGGAAGTCGATTCAATCAGTGGCAAGGGAACAGAAGACAGAATGACACTGAAGAGATATACTGAGAAAATCGACAAAGGAGAAGCAGCAAGAATAGGTTATAACAGACAGATAGTACATACACACACACACACACGTGTACTGACTGTTGTGTTGAGCCAAGTTGTGCATTGTTATCTTTTTGAAAGTAAGAGAAATTATCCTCATATGTTGAAGTAAAAATGATGTGGTTAAAATGTGATAGAAGAACAAATGGAGATAGAATGGAGAGACACATAAGGCCGTGATTAAAGGATTGAAAAGGACAAAAATATAGGTTATTTTACCCCTATAGGACTCAACTTATCCTCATCCTGGGGTAGTTTGTGCCAAATGACCAACTTTTTTTAAATGCATCATACTTCTAAAAACAGTATTAGTTACAGAAAATGTTTCATTTCCACGAATGCCCAACAACTTTAAGTATGCATAGCAATTATTGTTTGAAATAAATACATATTTATTTTGCTGTAGTAGCACGAAATGCAAAAAGTGGATTCTCCCCTATAACAGCTATTATGAAAATCGGACATACTCATCATGTGAGTGACAAGCTGTGACACAGCGTTGCACTGTATGTACACATAGATTAATCAGACCACACTGCGCATACAGTATTCAAAGCACATCTAATTTGTCAGTCAGCAGTCAAAGCACAATCCAGTTAAGACTCTGACAACAGTAATGAAGTAATATGTTCCACTTGTGCAGATTTCATTTATACATGTCTTACACCTCCAACCATGCAGATTAGGACACTGAACATCATCTTATAGAGAATAATAGATAGAAACTGTTCAATTGCAAGTTGGAGAGAGTAGCTGCTTTGAAGACATGCCAGAAAATGGTTTCTAGCAGCTTTCTTTTTCTCTCCCACAGCAAGAAGGTTAGATAGAAAAGGGGGGGTGGGGGTGCGGGGGGAGTCATTTCTAATGAGTTCATCACCTTGTATATGGCAAGGAGGGATTTCAAATTGCCATAAACACTCCATTATGTATCTAAAATGATATGAAACCAGAAGACTCAAGGCAATTATCCAAAAAAAAAAAAAAAATCTGAACACTGTCTAAGGTGTGGGCCAGAGCTGCTGCCACACACACACACACACACACACACACACACACCTCTTCCATAGTGCACACCCTCTACATAATACCAGAGTGCTCCATGAATATTAAGAGGTGAGGCGAGAGGCTAGTTTCTATGCAATAATACAAGACGGCGCTGAGTAATGGAGCAGCGGAGGACAACCAAGCCCACCCCAGGTCACACTGCCAGACATCAGACCGCACCAAGCAAGCCGATCAAAATGTGTCAGCTTTAATTGGAGCACGTTAGCACATAAGGAGAAGATGAAATGTGACCAGCGGCGAGCAGACACCATATCGCCCTAACCAGACCTGACACAGGAGCGATCGGTTCGCATTTAAACAAAACTCATGGAAACGGTAACAGGATTTTTAAAATATTCATCACAGTTTGGAAAACCAAGTGCATCCTGGGAGACAAACTCAGCAGCAGCCACTAGAAGTTTGCTAAACTGAGTGCAGGAGCCATTAAGTCAAATTAGAGAGGAGCCACTGTGGGGCCTGCTGATGTAATGCTATTGACCACTGTGCCTCATGCAGACTGAAGATGCATCCGAAATAGCTATATATAGATGAGAGTCTATTTGAACAGTTCTCTATTAGACATAGCCTTGCATTTGAATGATACACTTCTATCAGCCAGAGGCTAAAATGGACCATTAAAGCATTGCAGCCTCCACTGATTACTAAGCGATGATAGAACATTTTGTATAGAAAATGAAAGGACCCTTGGTAAACAATGGATTTTTAATAGCCTAAATAAGGCATTAATCACTAACAAAAGACTAATGTTATATTTATTCTTTCATCCGTTGTGTGATGCTGCTGTCAGACAGTGATGAGTGGGTCTTATTCAGCATTATTTGGAAAAAGCAGAAATATACAGGCAGAAAATGTTTAGTCAAACCTCTGCCCCACATGTTGACAACGGCAGATAAAAGGCAAAAAACCAAAGGCAGCATCAACAGTCAGGATGACAGGATTAAGATATACAGCATCACCTTCAAGTCTCAAGCTCACCGCACCGCTGCCTGATAGACATACTAGGCAAAATGTATGACCTCTTTTAAAATGTATAGTCTTTTCCTCCACCTGTAGCTTCCCATCACCGGGAAACATAAAAAACACACAAGCTGTCATGCACTGGACATGCAAGGACAAGAACAGAGAGAGAGGAAAGTATCAACACACACACACTGGCACACAAGGAGACGGAAACACCCATCGCTTAGACACACGCTCTCCCCTTCTGTGTCACTTACACATCCTCTTTCTCACACATTTGACAACATTTCCCCCCTGTCTTCCCTTTAGTTACAAATTGTAAATTAAGCAGCCGGCCCACGCTCCGCTCCACATCCTGTCCTGCCGGCCCGGGCCACACTGTGAGCCGGCCCTCAGAGCGGCTCCAAGAGCAAGGCCCGCAGTGCCAGGCAGTAAATAAGCGGCATAAACGTGTCGCAGGAGACAACCCGCAGACACCAGCCCATTTAATGTTAATAGGAAAGCATCGGTTACCAGATTCTAAATAATAGCTCCCAGTCACCATGGCCAAGGATAGGTTCCCCGGGTGCAGGAATTTATGGAGTTAGCAAATTGCTTTTCTATTCCCATTCTTTCCCCGTTTGTCCGTTTTGCCATCTCTCAGCCCAGGGTGAGGATGATGGAGAGGTGCAGGGAGGTGATGGGACCGTTGCGGCCTGCTTGACTGAACACACCTGTCCCGTGGCCCGGGAGCTTGGGATGATGATGCTCCGAGGTACAGATCCATCGGTCCATCTGGGTGTCGGAGGGGACGATATTTTTATTCTAGCGGGGCCTGGGGCGCCTGGTTGTGACCGGTGGCTCTTTTCGTTGGACAGGATGACACAAGATAGAGCCGCCCAATGCCCAGTAATGTTAACAGATGGGTTACACAGGTACACAGAGTTTATCCACCTGTTTCTAGGCATTTAGTCTAGTCTAACTGCAATTTAAAAGGAGAATACTGTTATCATTTAGAGTTACAGCCCATTTACCCATTTACTGTCTACGTCTAGTTTACATTTCCCCAAATCATGTTACTATGGATGCTTTTTTTTACATTTTACTTGTTTATCATCATTTTTAAAATACAAACTTCACAGTGTCAAACCTAGCTTGAGATTGACTGCTGTCCCGACTAACAAAGACGCCCCAAATAAAAAGACATGGACGTGACAATGAAGTTTGCCAGGCGACATGTTTTTAAGGGATTATTTCCTGGCGGAGACTTCCATTTCTTCTTGTGGGTGTCAGGTGATTGACAGTAAGCAGAGCGTAATGCAATCACAAAGTTTGTCAGCGATTGGTGAAAAGTGTTGTCTTATCTTATGTTGTGACTCGCACGCCCTCTGGCCTCGCTCATCCAATCAAAGAGCCTGAAATATTCTCTGGACGAATGAGAGGACTCTGAATGTGCGGACTGATATGAAAACACTCAATTTGGGCATGATGGAATAGCGAACGAACAGAGAAACCAAATTAAGGCGTCATGTTTACTGTGATGGATTATCTAGCTCGGGCAATTTTCAAGACTATGGAAGTTGTTTTTCATGCTGTACAAGAATGAATGGCAGCAAACGGCGTCTTCTGAAAGGAGGAAAATAAGTCTTGATATCTACAACTATGCTGACTGTGTGCAGAAACCAGCAGGACTAATGTGAGAGGAGCAACCTAGATGATTGACACAAACTTTAAAAAAAAAAAAAAAGAATCACAGTATACACACTTCCTTTCCTTCACTGCCTATATCCAGTCTAGCAATACAAGGCAAAGTGAGGTTTTCCCAGTACTGCGTTGTGCGCCGCGCCAGAAGCTGGATATGGAGAAAGAAAAAAAAAAAGATCGCTTAAGTCTTGATCGGCCCCTTCGGAGAGCAAGGTGACATCAATAGGGTCAAAGCTGGGGTCAGCTGTAATGAAACCACAGCGGCAGTTTGACCAGCGTGACTCCATGAGGTCTCACCCAGGTCAACATCTTGTGAACATCGCTCCTGCCTTCTCCTGCTTAACAAGAACGCACACGATCCGACTAATTATACATGATCACTGTGCTTACATGAAATTACAGGGTCCGACCGATAATTCCCCAGTCACCGCGAATTCAAATAAGGAAGATCAAACGCTTTGAATAAGAATATCTAATGTCACTACAGCAGTTGGTAGATTGCTCATTCTTAACGCTCTGCTAGGGTTACTGACGACCCCAGGGAGACTTTAACAGAGAATGACATTTTCAGATCACTCTCCTGAATTAAAAAAAAAAAGGGAAGGGGAAAGAAAAACTGCCGGAGACGATCTTTAGCACAGTCTGCTCTCTACATCACTATTATAAATAATGCAATGCAAAAAAAAATACATGTTTAGGATCCATCAGAGGAGATTAAAAAAACAAACCATGAAAGAAATCATCTCTACTGTGCCTTTGGAAATACTGCGTATTTAGGATTAACCTTTCACACTCTTAAACATGTAAAACCACACAGTCTAAAAAAAAACACACACACACACACACACACACAAAAGCCTCACCATTATCTGATCGGACTGACAGTGACGCTGTTCTCTAAAGGGATAAATAAAGGATATTAAAGGAGATCAAGCCGTATGACTTAATCTATATTCTCAAGACTCAGCTAGAGGGAGAGTGAAGAAAATGCAAAACATGAAACAAGTCTAGAGGGCATCTAGACGGAGAGAGGCAGTGACAATGGAACAAGCTCCTAATCCTTTTAGTGTCTTTCACATTTACAGTTCACTATTATTTGGAGCCTTTAGCGCGCACACACACACACACACACACACACACACACACCTGCCAAAACTGGTTACAGTGAACCAAACATAAAACACAAGTTGCTATGATCATCACAGTATTTTATCCATTATTAACCTTTAAATGGCAATTTCATTAAAACTATTAGGTTGTAACTCTGCTTAAGTATTACATTTTCAGCTGTTTTATGAGTTTCACAGCAGTAGTTCTCAAGATCAATGGACATGAAATCCCTATCATAACATCAAATCACATTGCTTGCACATTGCAAGCTTTTGAATTCTGGAGGGGGGGGGAAAAAGAAACCGTACAGGTACATGAGTCCAATTTACTTTGAACTATTTCAGAGGCTGCAATTCGATGTCACAGGATTGCATCTGCCTTGATGCTTTTGAGCTCCTTTGCAGAATAACAAGTTAAAAGTCATTTTCAGTGGAATTTCTCTGTAAGGCAGGGTGTCACTTCATGCCCATTGCCCCCATTGGGATGAGAACATTATTCAGCTCCCTCTACCAAAGTAAACCATTTAGAGCTGCCAGACACCTACAATTTTATCCTGGATTGAAAATACCATGAGCACAGAGAGCTGCCGGGGGTTTTAAGATCAGAGATCAAAGAATAGCACAAACCAGCCTCATAAGAAAGGGAGAGAGGGCAATAACATTTTTGGATATGCATTCATTTAAGCAGAGTCCAGATGAAACTTTTGAGTCAATTTTTCTGAGGATAATTTATATCTGTTTTGTATACCCTTCAAAAGGAAGCTAGAGACATTTGGGACGAATCAGCAAAGGCAAACATAACGTTTAAGGATGCAAGACCAATGTCTATTTAACAAGTCAGTGAAAACGTTGTCACACATCAAATACTCATTCTGCCGACCTTCAAGCGAAGAGCTGTTAAATATACTGCTGGGGTAAAGTCCTTGCCTAAAACCAGACAGGATTACTTTCCTCCGTCCACATATTTACCCAGACCCATCATTATCCTCATTGTGGCGCGTCCTGGTGGCCTCAAAGAGTTTTGGGCTAAGACGCATACCGTGTAATTACAACCATAATTACTCTCGACATAGTGAGTTCAAATCCGGCTCAACACCTCTGTCTCCCATCACTCGCCAGTCTCCACCCATTTGAACTGATGAGGCAGAAATGCCCTAAAAATGTTCCTTTGCTGCAGAAAGCATTACTTGCAGGAAAACTTGACAAGAAAAGAAATCTTGCAGGCTTTTTCCAGCGAGCTCCAGAGTATAAGCGCATAACGTTACACAAAGAAGTCCGAGGCGCACACAATCAATGCCAGTAAATCTGTTTCCTTCAGCTCGCAATTAGTAAATGGAGAAACGCAGTGGTCCATGCAATGCAATCCCTTTCCCATAGTCTACCAGCTGCATGTTTTACAGTTCAGAATAGCGAAGGGCGCTTGCAGCTTAAACACAAGTCGTGGCTTTATGTGCTGCTGCCAAAATTTCCAGTTGCGCACCTTTTGTTCTGACAGCTCCACCGGCCGAGGAGCACAGAGTTATCCTGATGCTTATAAGGCAAAACCCAGCTACCAAACTGATGGTCGTCTGTGGTAAAAACCCCATCGGCCAAACTGACCAGGACGGTGCGCAGTAACGGGAAAATGTTGACTATAGACAATCTTTTTTCTGAACATGCATAGGAGTAAACCAGGCGAGACATTGTCACACCAAATTCCTGGAATTGCCCTACATCTAATATTCCCCGGTGTCTTAACAGCACAATTTCAGCATTTTACACTTAAAAAACAGCCTCAAATATTCTTACCTTTCTCTCCTGGGCTGGGGCAAGGGTCTGGCTCAGGTAGGGCTGAGACAGTTCAGCTGAATGTTTCGCAAAGAGAGTGAAATAAGCTACTCGTGTGAATGCAGGCGAGACATAAAGCCGAACAAAGTAAGGAGACGAGCGCAGATGAAGATTTGAAGCGGCGGCGCAGAGCGGCGCTCAGGTTGGAGGAGCGCGGTACCGGCGGCGGAGTCTGGCTCTCTGACGCTGACATCAGAGGACTGCTTAAGGTGGTCTGCTTATTCAAATCAGCGCCTTACACCACGGTCTCCATCTATTAGATTTAACTAGCTTTCACTTTCATCATAGCGGAGTAGAAGAATAAATATCCATTCCATCATAGCAAACCAGTGTTGGGATATTAAAAAAAAAAACTTCGAAGACTTCAGTGCGCCATGAGAGCTGCAAGCCTTCATGAGACTTAAGTCAGTGGTTTGGGGGGGGGGGGGGGGGGGGGGGGGGGATCCAAAATGCACTGACAAGATGAATTTGGCCCCAGGTTGAGAGTGGACATTCACACATTCACTTCTTGTCATTTTTGACACGGGAGGATGGAAAACACAGATGCATGTAAAAATGACGCTGTTAAGTCCATCTTTTCCTGGTTTCGGTCACTGCACATTTGAGACTAATGGTACTGTAAATCAGGAGTTCCCAAACTTTCTTACCAAAGACTCGACAAATAGATCCGCATTAGACCCCATTTAGTAAAATTTAAGATTTTGTCTATGGAAGCCCATCTGAGAAAATTTCTGTTGTTAGATATGATGCCATGGTGACAACAATAGGATTTTTTTCTTGGGACCCCCTGGAATTCCGTCAAGGACCCCTGGGGGTCCCAAGAGCATACTTTGGGAACCACAGCTTTAAATGACTTGTGGCCTTTCATACCCATTGCATTTGCATTGCTTACAGATTACAGTGAAACGAGGACAGTTGGACAGAAGTTCGATGTGTCAACACAAGCACAACAAATGTTATGCAAATACATGAGATTGTTGGTCTTGTTCTCAGTCACGATGGTGGAGGAGGGAGAAAAGCTGATCTCTTGACAACTGTATGTGACTGGCATGCAGTGGATTTCACTGCACCCAATATTTTCCAAGGTAGCTGAGGAGCCAAGGACCTATTAACTATCCAGATGGGTCCCTCAATTAAAGGAAAATGTTGTTTTCCAGACGGTTGAGCAACTTACTGCAATAGATACTGATAATTATCCCCATAATGAATTCCCAAGCAATTGATGCCGTTTGATAGAGACTAAATTCACATTGCCTTTAGGGAATGAGCCCAAGACACTTTGGTATGTGTACCTTCACATGTTACGTCTCCGTCAAGTACTGCAGTATAATGTTGTCATTAGACACAACAGATTGATTTTATTTGCTTCTTCAGTAAAAGTCCTACGCTCATTTATTCTTATCAATGTGCAAGAGCCACAGGAACAACAGATGGCAAGCTGTACAAGAATGGACAATAAAACATATACCGTATACAAGTAAGCTAAAAACTGGATTTAAACAATGTTAAGTAAAAATACAGGATAAACACATCATATTTATGTACATAAAAAAGACACTCAGATGTCTGGTGAGTGTCTTGCCTTGGAAGAGATGAGGGGATGAAATATGTACAAGTCTTTTATAAGGTAAGATCCAAGTGGTTGTGATTTCCTTCCCACTGAGTTGAGCGTCTACCTCTGGTCTGCGGACAGACTGCCGCCCTGCCCATCGCTCGCTGTGGATCGCTGGCTGATGTTACTCTGAATAAACTGTTTAAGGCCGTCAAAGCCCTGGGCAAACAGGTACTCCAGGTACCAGCCCCATGGCTTGGGATGCTGAACACACACACACACACACACACACACACACACACACACACATACACAGAGTTATATACAGGCCATCTAAAGACTTCCAGGATCAAACAGGTCTCTGATCATTACAAAAAAAAAAAAAAAGTCTATGAAATATGAATGCTAAACTTCAAACTGACATCACTACACGTGAAGTCTATTAACAAGGAGGAAATGAAAAGGAGACCCTTCATACCTTTATGGAATTGAGGTCCATGCCCCTGCTCCCTGGCCAACACTGATAAAGAGGGAACATAAATATTCATTGTCAACCCACACCTAGTAAATCTCAGCAGAACATCGCTGGAAGTTGCGGTCGGACAGAACCAAAAGAAGGTACGTGTATTATTAAATATGATGAAAACTTACGTCTCATGCAGCTCCCATGAATAATAAAATAAGCTACTGTATTAATGGATCTTCCATGAAAGATACATTAATACCACATTTGTCTCCTTGTCTGGCCTGTAAGTCTGTTAACCAAACTGGACAGACCGGCTGCGTGCTGGTACATCAAATGCCTCTTACAGTTTGGAAATCAGCATGAGCTTTTCAGCAGGTGTTTTTAAAAAGGGTATGTTGATGATACCCTTCGGCTAGAAGAATAATTTTGCTTCACCCCCTCTGGGCTGTGCTGCACCAGACAGGGGCCTATCCGAATCTCTCCGCACAAGCCAAATCAGAAAGTAAACCAAAGCATCCTAAATGCTACACACCCACCTTGTGGTGAAAGTCGACAGCGTAGCTCAAGAAGGCAGGGTGGTGGATGAAGTCGAAGCTGGTCCAGTACTGCGGCACTTTGCTCTCGACCAGCAGCTCCTCTCCCAGCTCCATACCCGTGCCCGGCTGGAACATCTTGGAGTTCCACAGGCAGTTGACCATGACGACCAGGTAGTGGTTGAATTCACGGTACGTCTGTCGGCTGATGTGAAAGGCCTGCTGAAAAACAGATGAGAGAGTTGAAGGCAAGACAGAATGGGAAGAGAATTAGATGAAAGAAAGATAGAAAGTGGAGAGAGAGAGAAATACAGAGAGAGTTCAACCAAACCACTCTGCATGTCTAAATATCTTGAGAATTTCACCAAGGTTGGATATTATGCGAGACCTCATTATATTATACGAGACCTCATTATCCATTATCTCTAATGTTTGCTGCGCTTGATGAATTTGCAAGTCGTTTACTGGGTCCATTTTCCTTGATAAGATGCAGTGACATTTTGAGTTGAGCATATTGGCTGGGTGACATCTAATTATAAATTCATGTCATATAGTGGCAGTCGTATAAAAAAAATAACAAAAAACATCTTTTCAAGTCCCCATCCCAGAGTGTTTTCAGTGTATCAGCTATAGGTAATGCTTGTGGATTCCCAAAGGGCAGGACTAGGTGATGGAAAATCTCTTTGCACCACAGTAACTCAAAATGTTTACAAACAGCAAACAAGTAAACTAAGTCAAGCTATATAACAGCATCAGCTAAATGCCTGAAATATAAATGCAACAACAGTTTGGTAATACATTTAAAATTAAATTAAAAATGCCAAACGGTGTGTATCTTGGGCTTTGTGTTTTATTTTGTTTGTACACTGTATTTCCCGTTTTTGCTTTGGGTTTGATTGTTGATTAGTTAGATTTAAATACGTTTGTTCTTTGTCCAGTCCTTTGAGACATGCAATGTGATGAAGGGCTATATAAATAAACCTGACTTGACTTTACAAACCAACAGGCCATCTCTTAATTAAATTAACTGCTAATATGGAAAGTATTTTCTCCCCACTGTATGACACATACCTGGTGTCCAGATGGAACAGATGGACATATAAATATGTTGCAGTAATATCTTGCACTAAGTGTGGTAAGCAGCTTTCCTTGACCTTATTATGCATTATCTCGACACATGCATAGTAGGGATGCCCCGATAATGTTTTTTGACGCTGATCGCCGATCGGCAATCGCCAATCGTCTATGAGCCATATCTGCCGATACCGATCGGCCATAGATAGATTTTTGTTTTGTTATAGCAGCTGGTATAGCAGTATTATAGGTCAGTTTCCATTTTACATACATTTCATCCATCAAATTGAGTCCTGGTTAAAAAGTATCCACATTTTCTTTTTTTCTACCTCAATATTTACTTGATCATTATGTAAACAAAACCATGTGCGTTCTAGGTAGCGGAACATGATTTAGTGAGATAACCGAAGCACAAGACTCAGACTGTTGCCACTTGCCTGTGCTGTTGAGTTGAGTTAAATAAATGGAGACACCCTCCGAAGATATATATATCCGTTTCAGTCTTTGTTTTTGTATAAGTGAATGTTTTTAAGAGAGAGAGAAATTAGACTTTTCAGTTGCCTCTCCGCTGTTAGGGTCTCGACCGTCGTCCAGTATGGCGTGGACAGCGGTGCAGAGTGCAGACCATTATGTAAACAAATGCACATGCGATGAATTGATGCATTAAATAAGCAGAGAATTAAATGAGGGGAAGTAGCAGGCGTGACGGACTGTGACGTTACTGGTTGTCCATGAAGATTTGTGTTTTTAGTTAACATGTAGCCTAAAGAAATATGAATTCAAGAAGTTCAAGAAGAGAAATGGCTCACGTGTTTTGCGTTATCGATCGGTTTTTGCAATCGCCGACTATAAAGCATTATCGGAATTCTCCGATCTCATATTTATACTGAATATCGGCCGATTCCGATTGCTGGCCGATCGATCACGGCATCCCTAATGCATAGCAACAAAAGTTTTCTTTACCTCTGTCAGTTTTTCTTGTCTCTTGGCTGATGTCAAGTTCACCTTGTACCTGCAAAAAAAAAACAAAAGAGCAGTGACCTCTGTGATCCTGAATTGTAGGAAAACCAACTATGTTTACATGCTCATTTCCAGCAACCTAAACATGTTGAAGTGTATTTAACCTTGTTAGCAGTCGTGAAAGAAGATGCAGTGTAAAACAATGTTCTTTTGTCACAACATATTTATGCTTAGCTTTGGAATAGTTTTATTTCACTTCCCCAGGCTACAGTCAATTAGTTGACATTGTAGGATGCGTGTAATTCAAGCCTGGAGTTATAAATGATGCTTGAATTCTACTTATGAAGAGGAGAGGAGAGCTTAAGTGTATTGCCTCTTAGCCTTTCATTATCATAAATCATACATGTCAGATTTACTGAGGAAGTGTGTTGAAGCCATTTCTGATTCCAGTTCCTTTTCATCATGAAATATGCATACACAAATTACATATTACATGCAGGGTATTTTGCACACGACATACAACTGGTGTGTGTACGAGGCTGAGGTCGAGATAATCTTGCGGCAGTCTGTAGCATGGAGATGACGAGTCCTTACCTGTACATGATGTGGGCCAGTCTGTCCACGCTAACGGGGTCGGTGGCAAACAGGGCCGGGTAGAACACTCCAACCGGGGGTATCACCACCAGGGGGAGCCCATACTTCAGAAACATGTCACACACCTGGGGGGAGGAGAGAAATGTGCAGGCATACACCCAAGCACATGCACAGTGACCGAGCAGAGGTGAGTGAAACGCACATATATACAAACAAAAATCTCATTGCTCCTACTTTTATTACGACCCTGCTTTGCTAGATGCTGTAGAGGCACCTAACAAGTCCAGGGACGGGTTTTATCTTGCCTGACTAAGCGGACAAAGTAAACACATTCATCAGCATCAGCCTAGTTACCGTCTCATAGAAATCCAGGATGAAACTGAGCAGGAGAGAGTGACAGCCTTCAAGCTGAAGGCCCACAGATGCTAGGTGACCCACGAAATGCACCAGCTCCATCAAGGAATCCTTGAACCCTGACAAAGTCATGTTTCTGGGGAAGAGGGCAGAGCAGAGGGTCAGACGCCTCAACACTTGTCAGTGTAAGCCTGAAAGGACTGGTTAGGTGTGAGAAAGTGGTTACAGTGTTACTTGGCCTGAAAGAAGAAAAAAGCTTAAAGATCTGTGACCCTTGTACTCAATGAATCAATTCACATGATGAAGTGTTTCAGGTCTATTGCTTGTTTATGCCCAAGGCCCCAGGAAGTATATGTGAGACTTACATGGAGGTGTGGCTATTGAGGCTGATATCCAAGCCATCCTCCAGAGCGTACACAGAGTGCCAGGTCAGCCACTTCAACAGCATACTGTTCAGACACTCTATCAAACCGCACTGGAAAGGGTGCCCACACACACACCCACACACACACACCCACACACAAAGAGGAGGGAAAGGGTTAATCACAGTTAAAACACACTCAGAGCCTAGAGTAAGAGCCATAACGAGTGCTTTATAAATACAAAATGCCATCTAGGGTCTGTTTTATTAAGTAACAGTCGGAGTTTCTCTGTCTGATTCAAATACAGTAGCAAGCTAGTTCTACTGGTGTCTCAGGGACGAAAGCTACCATATTGTCTACCTTGAAAAACAGCGTGGATGTGAAGAACAGCTGCATGAGGGGCTCAAACAGAAGCCGTCTGATACCTGGGGAGAGATAGAGGATTACAGTTGCACCAGCCATATAATTCAGCGCGCCACCATGCAATTCCCAGCACATGGCAGAATATGGCAGGCCTGGCTAACATGGGCATGTGGCTGCATTTTAATTAGGGGAGACAGCATGATTGGGCAGGAAATCGAGTGTGTGTATGTGTGACAGAGACACAGAGAGAAAGAGAGAGCACGCAAGAGGGAGACAGACTGACAGACAGACAGAGACAAGTGGTGGAGTAGGGAATACTCACAGGAACTGGGGATAACAGGGATGTTGCTCAGCAGGCTGAGGATCTGTGGGCGGAGGAGGGAACCATCCCAGACGTTGAGAAATTTGTAGAGAAAGGCCTCTGTGCTGGAGAATCCCTCCTGGGTGAGCAAATGGGACCAAAAAAAAAAACATATGTCTATGGTATCACTTATTAACAAGCAGCGAGTGTCAGCTGAGTGCATGGGTGCCAGTCAAGGGATACAGGAAATGGTGGATGACAGGTGTGAGGGAGAGAGGTCAGCGTCGGGCCTGAAGGGTGAGCCTCACCTGGAGAAAGTGCTGTGTGGACAGCAACCGGTCCAAAAACTGTAGAGCCTCTTCTGAATTCTGGGAGACTCCTCCGTCGCTGCAGAATAAAAACTCTTCACAAAAAAAGGGAAAAAGGGCGTTTAGCAGGTGAAAAAGTCAAGGGAACAAAAAGAAAAAAGCAGCAGATTTCTGATTCTATATGTCTTTTGACAGTGAGATCCTCCCTCTCTTTTAAAACCTTTCCCTGAAAGAATCCCTTTGATATGCCAACTAGGTAATGTTGTTTGGGTTCAACTCAAGGTGAGCTTTGCTTTGGATGCATCTTCCTGATGGAAGATGTCAGAGTAGTTTTGTAGTTGCTATCCCCCTACCTTCGTGGAGAGCATGGCCAAGCCAGAAGTTCAGGCGTAGGAAGGCAGACTCATCCTGTACACAGTCCAGGTACTGCAGTGCCAGACTGGAGCCTAGCAGAGAGCCCATCTGAGCTGGCAGCTGGTGTAAATGAAGAAAAAAAAACACATACATCCAAAAAAGTAAGATAAATAATAGTGGCAACGACAATAGTATAAAATATGCATGACTACAGAGGAGAAGCACAGAGATGTGATGAAAGAAATCATATTGTCTACCTGTACCCACACAGTCTCTCACATCACATCAAAGACAAACACACACACACACACACACACACACACACACACACACTTAAGGCCAGAGCGCAAAGCTGATCTGTGTGCTAAATCGGCTCAAATCAGGAGATTAGTTCACCTACTGAAGAATAAGAATCCCCTGATGCTCATGTCCTTGTTTTCACTGAGTGGGCCATCAATCCGCTACTGGGCTAATTCTTCAGTATCCAGTAATCCTCATAATGCCAGCATTGGGACATTTCTCCCATCACTCAAGACATTTTCCAGTCTCTTATTGTGTATGAACAGCTGCCTCCCAATATGGGGACTTTGTCAAGTATAATAAATAAATTAGAACCAGGGAAGACAGATTGTCGACGGACACGGCTCAGTCTTCCAATAATTACGGGGCAAATGCATCATTATTCTGAGAAAGCAACATTCTGCTTTTAACAACGGGAGTGCAGGCGAAGGAGGAGAGAATCAATGATCCCCCCTGAATAGTTTTATCTGGATGATTGACTGTACTCATCTGTCCATCCCAGCACATGGTAAACTACGGCTCCTCGGCTATAAAAACAGTTAATGCTATCGCCATCCGAACGCCTTATTACTCATGTTGGCTTTGTGAGCAGTGAAAGAGATAAATTTATGTAGCATGAAGCATAAAAGTCCTTAAGCCATTTAAAATGATTTATGTTAGTTTATCAGGTCATTGGATCTGTAGAGCAAATAGACATTTATGGGGAGGCCTTTTTAAATGGCCGTTCGCTTTGTAACTTTTTCAATGGATTACTCAGATACATCTCTTTTCATTTGTTAATTCATTATTCATAGAGGATAAACAAACCACTGATGAAGTCTGTAAACACAGCAATGGCACGTTCAGTAAGCAAATGACAAGCAGAGTGCTCATGAAGCTGCTTTATGCTTGAATCTAATAAACAAATGACAGTACCAGGCCACCTCTGCTGTGTTTCTGTAGGACAAAGTTGCTGGTGGCCTGGTACTTGGTCCAGGCAAAAATCTACAAGTGACACAGTGCCACCCTGTGGCCATGATGAAATATCACAAGTTAAATGGAGTGGGGTCATTCATTCTAATGGCGTGCAGAATTCAGAAATTGACATACTCTTTATTCTGCTGCTTAAATGCATATCTTCCATCTGTTCCTAATCCAGGTGTTTTGGGGCTATGGGACTACCAACTGAGAGTGGTGGCAGAGGTACAGAGAGGTAGAGGCTGAGAGACAGACAGGGGCAGATTCAGAAGTAGAATTCAGAGAGTCGTCCTAGGAAAAATTACCTCTATATGGTGGAGATTTTCCAGCAGTTGAGAGAAGGAGTCGAGCTGCACCAGGGGGACCACCTTTCTGCTGGAGATGGTGTCGGTCTGAGCCTGGGTTTGGACTGCAGAACTCAATGCTGGCAGTTCCAGATGGCAATGTTTCTGAGAGAGTATAGTAAAACAGGCAAGTAAGTATACAGGGAAGCCTAGGCTATTTCATTTCCTGGAATTAATCCTGATGCCAACATGAAAGGAAAAACTTAAAAAGGCTGAGATCACTCTACACAATAAATTCTACATCCATTTTCAAAATTGTTCTTACAACCGAATCAGACAAAATCAACTTAAACCCCACCCTCCATACCCTTTTCCTAGGGTTGGTCTTATCTTTCATCCTGAAGGTCAGACTGACGCCAGAGGCAACCTGGGAACTGCTCCTTTTCTGCACGGCAATCAATGCTGATTTCCAGGGAGCATTGTGGTTCCTAAAGCCTGCCTGAGAGACAACAGGAAAGATACAATCGCTACGGTGCTTTTGATGGTCATATGTTATAATAAAAGCAAAGTGGGCGTGAACTGCACAGTCCAGGTACAAACCTTCATTCGTGACGGAAGGGAGAGCATCACCAACTCGGGGCAGAACACTTTGTACAGCGACAGTAAGTGCAAGAGGAACGGCTGCTTGCCCTGAGGAGAAAGGAGAGAATATGAACATAGTGTTTATGATACATCTTTGAGCTAGGCATCTCCCCTTTTGATTGAGGTCTCTAATTATATGCAATACAACTATAAACGATTATATGGGAGGATAAACTGTTTATGGGAATTGTGTGCATCGTGCAGATAACACAATATGACAGTATTATTCCCTCCTGCAATTTATCATTGAATGGATTTACATACTGAGTGAGGAAATCATGTACTAGTTTTGATAGATGGCTCCAAAGAACTGAAAGGATGTGGAGATGAGAGGTTGAATCTGTCTATGAAATTTGATCACATCAAATCTGCAAAGGGCAAACAGAGGATGGTTACCAGTTTAGATTGTAGATCCAGTAGCTTCCTGACTCTGAACAGTCGCACTATGATGGAAAAAAGAAAGAGTGAAGCAGTGGATTATGCTTAGAGAAGGGATGAAGACAACACAAAAATAAACAGGGGATAATGGAGGAACCAGAAAAACAAATCAATGGCAGTTGTATATCCAAAAACCTTGAAAAACAAAAACATGTATATCACATCCCAGGTGTGATAATGTTTGGCTTACCACTTTCCTTTCTGGTCAAAAGGTACAACAGATGACAGACGAAAGGACACTGAAAAAATTGCAACACAATTTCATCATTAATCCACAAACATCAAAACTGTTCAGTGGCTCTCATATCACCTAATTAAGTCATGTCACTATGCTGGTAAGCACTCAATAATTCACGAGTCTACTAACAATAACCATGTAAGTACTGACAATACAGGACCGGTGCAGTCACAAACCACTGAGGGCTAGTTATGAAGTATCTTGCCAGTTATTAAGAATGATTAACTCCACCCAACCAAACCCCTTTGTTGTCTATAAACTTTATGCTTGACCTGAACCAGATCAACTAATGGTCTGTCTTTCTAGTCAGGCAGACATTTAGCTCCATCTATCTCACTGAGACTGTTTCTGTGCCTGGAACAGGGCACAGCATACATAAACCAAGTGGCATTTGCCAATTTACTCCTATTTATACTAAGCTCTGACAGATAGAAATATAAATATGCCATTTAAATCAAATGTCGAATTAAGATTAGTAAACTTTAGATTTCCCATTCAAACAGTTGTAAATAAATAGTATACAAATTTGATTTGATGCTGTCACATTTGTGCTAAGCAGCTTATTACAACAATGCCAAGATCATCACTACACATACCAGATTTTCCTCTGTCACAAAGCTGAAGAGGAAGCCATAGATGGCTCGAAGCTGGTCCTTAGCGTCAATCATGTCAAAAATGGTCAGCACCCATTTTATGAAAAGAACCTGGAAAATATGTACACATGCATTGGACACACACTCAGATTCATGAATTGTTAGGCTAAAACCTTAACCAGACATGACACATACAGACTCTCAGGCAGATAAACCAACACTCACTCATCGCTGCATAGTCCAAGAACCTCTTACACACACTAGGTGTTTTGTTGATTTCCAGTTATTTTTCCACACTGAATAATTGCATGAATGCAAAGTAAACAGACAGCTGAAGTAGTCTTACTTCACAGCCTGCAGCTTAAAAATGGATCAGGTGGCTGTCAGGTCCATAAACAGTCATTACACAAAATGGCCACTGGTAATGGCAACAGGTAAACTAAACTCACACTTTTGTTGTTGTATGTAGGATGATTAGATTAATAGAAAATTAAGTAAAACTAATTACTATTAATTATTTAGAATTCTCCCATATTTCTCTGACAGTTAATGTGACCATTGTACTTCTAATCCAACAATGTGCTTGTGAATTAAAATAATTAGGGCAAAACAAACAATGCAAGAAATGATTGCACAATAACACAAAATAAAAAATCTAAAAACTATCGTTGAGATCAAAGCTCAAGTATAAAACTTCAACAGGCAACTTCACACGTTAGCACCTCTAAATGGCAGCAAGAGGGAAATGTTTTAAAAATTTGAACTTAAATACCCAGAAATCATATATCGTTACATCAGCAGATGGCACACAGCACGGTCATGTTTACCAACCCAGCCAGTCTGTGACTGCTTGATACCAAAGGGACAAAATATTTTGCGCTAAAGTTTCATCACTTCCTGTGGACTGAGAAGTGTGCCGACACCCAAATTTAATTTAGGAAAATAGGGCGAATCTATGGGGTCTCAATTAGGGGAGGATGGGATGCTCTTTTCTGTTGCATCTGAGGCATTATAGGCAAGCCCAACACAAATGACAGTGTAAGACAGTTGTAAGTCAATCAATTACTTGGTCCTTACTTGTGTAGTGATAGGTATTTTGCTGACACACAGCCAAACTACCGCTCGAACAACGGCCTCCTGTGGCACCACAGTGGCAGGGATCAGACACTTCAGCACCCGGACACATGGACTAGATCCTACACAGAGCAGACCACAAAAAGAAAAACCCTTATACAGAGAGAACAAAAGTGAGACTGGCTGCTAAAATACTAGATTATTAAGAGACACCACCTACTTAACACAGGTGTTTCAGGCCATGAGGCCATACAATTCATGTACCTTGTGTTTGAAACATATGAAAACTATGTGTTCACATCATACTGATAATTACACATCACACCTACTGCATAAGCAATGTTTACCTCCAACATTCTTGTGAACTGGTCAATGAAACTATGCAAAGGTAGGCTGCATGGCTTTTACAGTGGCTTTTGTGCGGTCCAAACACAACAGTATTATATTTTAAAATGACTACCAGATATTATTGCATTTCATTTTGATAAGAAACTTCTGTACTGAGCCAATTATCATATCAGTGGCCTACAAATAGGGGCCCAATCCCATGGTTGGAAAAGCCAAATTTAACACATATCCAGCCCACAGTTGCTGAGATGTGACTATCTTACCCATACGAAGGCTCATGGCAAACTCCAGCATAATAGAGATGGCTTCTGGGGGAAGTCCTTTACTGTATGCCACTCTCTCCACCAGCACCAGGTTCCTCTCCACCTCATCATTCCCAGTACACGGAGTGCCTGCTTCAACTGGAGGAGGGAGAGGGGAACAGAAAAGGTGCAACAGAAAAGGTTCAGTTACACAGCTGACCAATACAACAAAGAAACAACAAAAAACAAGTTAAGATGTCAAAACGAGCTAGCTTAAGTATAGAGTTTGTTTGTTTGTTATTTCTGCTAAAGTTGATGTTTGGTCAAGTGACAGCAGACCAGACTGTCTTACTTACTTGGCTCTATTTACTGAGCCAAACTAAAGCATTCCTGCCACGAATCCTGGTTTGATGTCGCCAGCTAGCTAGCTAGCTAGCTAAACCAGCGTAGCAGTTGAGAAGTTCACTGGGAAAAAAATGGATGGTAAATTTGGCAACGTTAGGTAACTTATTGGTAACGCTATGCCCCATATTCAAAAAGAAAGTTTTTTTTCTGGCCATGCCTATTTTCTGTCTTTCTATTTTCCTTGTTGTAAATACTAGATAGTAACGCTGGTTACGCCAACGTTAGCCAGTTAGCGTTGCCGTTGCTGGGTGTGTTGTGAGCCGTGCCTACCGTCTGAAAAGTACTTCAGCGCAAGAACAAACGGATCTTCCGCCTCGTTTTTTCTTCTTTCTTTCTCTGCGACTCTCAAACTTCTGTTACTGCTCCGAATAGAGACAGATTGGTCGCTTGTAGACAACGAGTCTAAATCCGGCGGCCCCGACAGGTTTAGCGTTGTTGCCATTGCTACATTGCTAAAAACAAATAAATATTTGTTTCTCTCAGCCTTCAGCCATTCAAATAAAACTCAAATCTTCCGCGCGACCGTTTGCCGTGCGCTTGCGCAGTATACTCCATCCGCTAGCCTGCTTCCTGGTTGTTGTAGTCCATCCCATTCTCACCTCAACCGCCTACAACTTCACTCTCCTTTGGAATACTACTGCAAAGTCTTGCAATAGTGGTAAATAAAAAAGGTGGGTAAACTATTATCTCTAGCCGGTGATCATCAGTCGAACAATTACCAATATAACACAAATCAATTATATGTACTGTAAGGCACGTATTTTCCCCTATAATACCATATCATATAACTACATTAGTTTCATGCTATTACTATGATATGAGTAATGAGGTGGTTAGACTTGGTTTACAGCCCTGACTGTAAATCCAAGTTCATTTCACAAAATGCAATCTAAAACTGTTGTAAAATGTGTAATATAAAATGTTGATAACATAAATAACACATCTAGCCACTGTTAGGGCATGGTGGAGAGCACTGCATTTTAGGCTGTGCAGTTTATTGGCTTGTTATGAAGTAGTTACCTTAACAGGGATTGATGTACACATTGTTATATATGAGACAACAAAAAAACACAATGTTAAAACCCATATTGTTGGACAGTTGTGTTATTTGAATTGGCATTAAGTGTGCAGTACGGTTGAATGAAATCAAAAAACACAAATAAACAACATTTAGTTCATCTCACCTCCAATTCTTTATTTTAATTATATCATTTACTTTTACAGAAATATTGTGAAAAGACTAACTGACATGATTTTCAACTGAGATTGCATCCAAAAAGCTAAATTTGAATAGGAATCCTTTTCATAGCTTCAATGAGAAAATTAAAACAAATCAAACAGATAAGCGAAAGACTTAAGTGACAGTGAATGAACATAAGACTTTAACTGTGAACAGCAAAAGTCAAAATCCAGTTTCTTTAACAAGCAAAGAGACTTTTCATTGGGTTTTGCTCTGGAAACATGTAACCTAGTATCAGACACCTGATGCAGCACCTGCTGTCCTTTCCAACTAAACAACTTCAAGGTGATACTTGAAGCTGAAATGAGAAGGAGGATTTTCAGCTTATTTTTCTTTAGGAAAAGGGATTTCATGCATATAGGTATTGGAAAAAAAGAACAACTAGGATTTATATATTTTTTCTAAAATAGGCCTTCTGCTAAAAAAATGATGTGGATATTCAATAAATGCGAGATGATGTATAATCAGTCCATAAATCTTCCAACAGTACTCATTTTGGTTTATAATGTATACTTTAGCTCAAATGAAACATGCTTGAACTATTGTAAAATAATACAATTCATAAATTATCAGTTTCCCCTACCTACGATATAAAAAAACAAGTTAGAAAAACAGGCTACAAATATTCATTCATGAAAAACAACAGCATTCTCAAATCAACTTGTAGCCTAAAGGAAATTCATATGAAAGTAAAAACAAAAACACATACATATGGTATACGGTAACACATTGTATTGGTGGAATAAATATGGACAACAAAAAAGGGAAAATGGATGACTAGTGTGACAATGAGCCGAGCTCATTACAGTTTTCACAGGTATGATTGTCCACAGTTTTGTATCGGATGTATGGAACAAGAGTTTTCAGTTTCACAATAACAGTGCAGAGGAGTAGGTGAGAGTAACCAGTCAGCCAACAGGATAGGACAGGGGATGTGTGTGAGGGGCATCATTATCGGTAGTGACTGCTTCCTTCAAAATTTGAATTACTACAATCCATAGAAGAGGCGCAAGGCTCCCTTCGCTGCAGCCCGGACCAAAGGGGAACCGGAGCTTAGGACTGCTTGACCTTGTTCTTCTCCTGGTCGTTGATGTGCTGTTCCTCCCTGCTCTCCTCCCTCTCCGGCCGGTCCTCACTCTGGCGGGCGATGAGCAGTCGGCAGGTGAGCAGAATACCGAAGACTAGAGCGTGGGCGTATCGTTTCAGAGGGTCTCCTACTAGCTGGTGGAAGAAGAGGACGGCCAGCATGACCAGCAGCAGCAGAAAGTTGGCCACATCCTTCGGCCTGCCGGGCACCAGGGTGAGAACCACACCGCAGCCCACCTCCAGGGAGCCGATGATCTTACGGAGCAGGACCGAGCTGATGCCGATCTTTTTCAGGCCTGGCAACGCCTTGGCGTAGCTCTTGTATGCCCTTTTCTGAAAAACACAGAACAGAGACATCATTTCAGTTAATCCTAAAAGACTCAACAACTCCTTCAGGCAGTAGAAACTTCTACTGGGAGTCTTTTAGTGAGATGGATTAAGGACCAAGTGTGCATTAGAGGTTCACATCCTCAAGTCAAGCAGTGTTTCTCCACTAAAATGCTTTGATTTCCTCACTGTAATGAGTCTGGAAATGTGTGCCTATCGCTTTAATTGCAGGCCTGCAGTTGGGCCTTATCTGAAGAAAACCCCATAATCTTATAAAATGAAGCTGAACGACACTAAGCAATTATTCTCAATGCATATTCAGTTGGATTTAATGTGAAGTCTACACGCATGGCAGCTACTACCTTACACACAGCAGTTCAACATCAGCACCAGCAGGTGCATCACACAGAATTTGCTCGAATGCGCCGCCATTGCTCTTTGGCTATTAAATTACTCTCCACATGAATTGACAGCGAGTACTACAACACATATTCACATATAGATGAATATTTGCTAACTGATGATTGTTGGGCCCGTTCTTTGCTGCAAGTAGGCCAATGCTAAATTATCTATATGCTGTAACACATTTATAAAGGAATAGAGACGCATGCATTCATGCATTCTTACTTCAGTGTTTATTGGCTGTTGACTGAAATTATATCTCTAATCGTTTCATGAATACGTTGCAGGCCTGCTGACAATATCGACATCCTTTAAGGTTTATTATCTTTAAGCATATAGCCTTTATGCTAACTGTATTATATACAGGGAATGCAGCAGGTCTTAGAGGGATGCTTGAGAGAATATTCCGCTGGGAAAGGCTTGGCGATAGATGTGATGATGTCTAAATATACGATGCATTCATATTCAGTATCTTGGACAAATTTAGGTCAGCATCCCAGCACATTATTCGAGCTTGAGAGCCTTTCGCATCTGCACCCAACACAGAACAATGGCCTTTTCCCTCGGATGCAGACCAGCAGTTTTGTCCTCCCCCCCCAGTTTTACTCACCATTTCACTATATGCATCTTTGCTTAGTCTCGGAGTGAGCTTAATGGTTCCCATGAACACGAAAAACAAACCAAGAGCGAATGAGAGGGCCACAATAGTTATTGTCCTTGGTGAGGCCATGTTCGTGTGTGGAGACCCGCCACCGTGCAGCCAGTCGCTTCCCGGTGAACTGAATGAAACTCCGACGTTTTCCCGGTGAAGATGCACAAGGGGGATGGGCTTCTGGATGAGCGACAAAAATGGCGACGTACGGGTCCCAGTCAGTGCCCAGTGATCCAGGGGCGGAGCTAGGGTTTATGGGACAGGAGGTGACTCTGGGAACCCCCTCACTTTCCTCTCACCCCGACACCACCATTACAGCATCTAGGACACACTTCTGTCTACCCATCCGCAACTCAAACACACCCCCACACATTCATGACTGATCAGTTATTGGACATTTCCCTAACTGAAATTATGGGTTTTGGGCACTGCCTTAATTAACCAAACTTTCACCATGTTCAATTTTTGTCTTCGTTTTAGCCTACATGGGAAATACCTAGCCAATTTATATTCCTGCTTGTTCCAGTTTGTCTCAGATAACACAGCAGTTGCTGTATCATATTTTTGACAGTTTAGTTTTATTTGTTCTCAACCAAACCCAGCAGATTGAAATGAAAGTAGAAAATCTTAATAAATACACACTGGAGGCACACAAAAGGCATTTTTGCCCATATATCATCACATTCAATCCCTTGTGATTATTGTAATTTAAGATGTAAATTTGCCCATTCACATTTGAACTTTAGTGTTTTGTTTTCATGGAAAACAACTGGCCTTTTCCTCAAGTTTGGCTTTTATAACAAATAAGAGTAGAGGTGCAAATCCTGTGTAACAAAATCTGCCTATTATATTAGCTGACAGTCAAAAGCATACAAAATAATTAAGCTTATTTGGGTATAAAAACTCAAATAAGCATTTTTAGTTTACTGTGACTTTTTAAAGTTTCAGTATCTCAGAAAGTAGCATAAGGGGTTGCTAAATAATTTGCCCGCTATTATAACCGTAAGTGGTATGAGTGTTGCTCCTGCTATAATGTAAACACATAACATCAAACACATGGCAGTAGTGACAAAAGAGTGTTTATTGTAGTTTTCCATAGATCTGTTCATCACTTTAACAATGCCCACCCTGTACACACACCGTTCATTTCTGGAAAACGTGGACATTTTTCAAATAATCATAAAAAAACAGTCAAGACATTTCAAAAATCATATCTCCCTTTCAATCAAAATAACAAAGTAGTGGTATAGTATATAAACAAAAAACTCTTCTAACAGTTTGGCCAAGTACACAAGTTCATGTTTGACTTCTTTTTTGCTTGTTTTTTCTTTTTCTTTTTTGTAATTTTTATTTTTACATAATATATCTCTAATAAAAGGATAGCAGAACATTATCATGTCACACTATGAATAAATATTCAGAGCTGCCCTTCACTACACAGTGGAATTTCCAGTTGTACTCCAAAGGTTCAGGGATCAGGTCTGAGGTGAGAGTGTAAAAAGGAAATTATAAAGGAATAGTAGGCAGAATGTGTCTCTCTGCCTTTCTCCCGGTGACTCGCTGAGATGTGAGTGTGTGAAGTGATGCAGTGTGACCATAAACTCTTGCAAGTAGACCACACATCGTCACGTTCAGGTCGCGGGACACAACCAGGCTTCACTCTTTCACTTTCCCTGTTCCTGACGTTCCTTCAGAGCCATGATCGCTTTTCGATACAGATCTATCAGGGTTGGGAAACAGGGTTGTCTTTTAAAACTGGGATTTCATCACAGAGTCCACAGTGCTATCGTACTTGAGTGGGGAATTAAAGAAGTGGATGAGGCTCACCAAAGGTAGCAGACAGGTCAACAGGTTGGGAGTAATCTCTAGGCACCTCCTCCGTATTGATCTTGTTCTTCCTTTTTACTTTCACCACTTTCTTCTTTTTCCTCTTTTCCCCTTTAGCTAGACATGAGAGAAAAGAAATATTGATTTTTTTCCCTTAAACAAGAGTTGAAAGCTTATTAAGAACCCATGATGATAGTTTATTTAAACCATTTATACCTTTGGGTATCTTCTCTTCATTTTCAGGTGATTCTGGCACATCCAGAGTCTCTTCTTTCACCTTCGTCTTGCGCTTCAGTTTGCCTCTTTTTGGGGGGATCAGGGCACTGCTGGCTTTCTCTTTCTGTCCAGACTGCTCTTGCTCCCCTTCGTTGCCTTCGCCCTCCTCCTCCTGTTCATTCTCTCCTTCTTGGTCTTTTTCACCTTCCTTGATCTTAACATGCTTCTTCTTCTTTCTGCTCAGCTTCTTTTTCAGCGTGTTCTCCTGTGAGGAAAATACTTGTCAGCACCATTCGAAGTATTTATTATTACAAATGTCCAAAGTGCTTCACAATCAAAGCAAACAAAAGACAAAGGACAGGCTTACACAAGGAAAGAAGAAGACAGTGGTATAACCATTGGGGTTAGGGTGGGATACAGACCCTGGTTAGGGTAAAGGATGGAGTAGTGGGATAAATTTATACCAATAAACTAACATAGTGGAACAATAATAGAAAGAGAAACATCATTACATAAAAGCATGTCTATAGAAATACTGTAGGTCTTAAAAAGTGATTTAGACCTATTTCTGCTTTGACTAATGATATCACATGATTGATTAATAACAGATTAATAACATTTTCTTAACCTTTTGCAGGATGTTTCGAATGGGTTGCAGTTTGCCTCCACCCTTGGTCTTTTTCTCCTTCTCTTGCGGCTGATGAACCTGGCGAAGCTCAGACTTGATGGAACGCATTCTGAGGCGAGAAAATATTTTACATAAAAGGTCAGTGTGCAGCCCACACTGAATAATACTCTATACCAAAGTTGCTGTTGATCTATTCTCTGCACAATATCTGAAGAAAAGACATCTATGAACTATCTGAATGTGAAGACGTCTCTCACCGTTCCTCCTTGGTTTTTCTGCGTCCTTTCTCTGCTTTCCCAAGTTTTTCCCTCTCTTCAGGAGCCAGAGGCCTCTTGCTGTCCCGGGCTACGCGGGCACAGAGATCTGGGTAATCCAGACACACGGCACGCAGCAACCAGCGGAGGCCCCGCAGTGTCTTCCTGTCCGACCAGCGTCGCAGGTCCATTAAGGCTGAGCAAGGCTCCTGGGAGGGAAGGGAACTTCATCAATTCAGGATGAGTCTGTTTCTCTGTCTGAGTTGTCTACCTGCATTTCTACAATTCTGTGCTTCTCAATCTGCCTGCTTGTTTGTCTACTATCCACATCTGTCTCAATATCTACATGAGATTTGTGTCTGTCCAACTAGCAGTAGGTAATTGTAGGACAACACTTACAATATGGCACAGAGAGCGGCTCTGGTTGACCAGCTTCTCCAGAGACAGAAGCTCAATCAGCTCACTTCCCAGCAAAGCGTTCATCTTGTCCTGTTTATTGGCCAACCTGAAAAATAAAGGAAAGACTAACACAGTTAAAAAGTCGCCCCTCAATTTTACGGTTACCCGATGACTTCAGTTATTTTGATATTTTGTCTCATCAGCCACCAGAGAGCACTGTTTACACTGTGGATAACAAATCACTCCATTCATCCAATTAAGAAGTTGACTTTACTTACACCAGTATGGGTTTTCCAGCCACTCTTGGTTGCTTCAGCAGGTCAGCCAGAAGCTCCTTGACCTCCTTGATCCTCTGCCTGTCGCTGGAGTCGACCACGAAGATGATCCCATGCACCTCTCCATAGTGCTCCCTCCAGGCGGCCCGCCACTCCGCTGCTCCTCCCACGTCCAGCAGGGTGACCAGGTAGTTCTCCACTCTCAGCTCCTTGCGGACACAGCCATGGGTGGGACCCGCTTCCACAGCATGGGGAACTGAAGCAGACAAATATTTACGCACAGTGAGACACAGATGCGTTTTTTATTGTCTCTATTTCTGTTAAAGGCACATTTAAAAATGAGTCACTGTTGAATTACCTCTGAACATCCCCCTGATAGAGGATGTTTTTCCTGCTTTGTCAAGACCAAGCACTAGAACTGCCACTTTCCTGCGGAGAAGCACAAAATAAAATAAAATACAACATAGAATTTGAGTTAAAACTACACTAGGCAACTCACATGTTGGTGCTAAATGGCAGCAAGAGGTAACTGTTTGAAAAATGTGAACTTCAAGAGCCAGAAATCATGTAAGGTGGCATCAGTAAACTGCACACATACGCTCATGTTATGTCTAGGATCACTTTATACCAAAGGGAATAGAGAGGCAAAAGATCTAACGTTGGTGAGTCCAGGAGAATGGGACACTCCCATCTGTTGCATTTAGGCTGATTAAACAAGTGTTTTTGTTTTTTTTTTACATAGAAATCTTGCCTAGTGCAGCTTTAATTCATAGACATCAGACTAATATTACAATTTTCAATCAGTGTTGATCATGTTCGATCATTGTTGAAGTAATTTGCTTTCTCTTGCCTGATTGGCTCCTGTATCTTGGAGACCCAGGTGCAGCAGTTGCTCATCAGGTTGAACATGTTTACTTGAGGTGAGCAAGGTGAGCACAGTGGCCACCATTTTTTCTGGAACTGGTACCTGGGAACAGATGGCAGACCTTAGTATGACACACACACACATACACACAAAAAGGGCCAATCTGTTAAGTCACTAGGGGTCATGGCCGGGTCCAGCACAAAGATGCTGTGTGTCTGTCTCCCGTGGGCTTAGGACAGTTTTACAGATGGCCACTCCAGGCAATGATGTGACTGCCAAGTCTCTGTCTCTAGCTCTTTAGAGTCCAAAATTAGCTCACTTACTGAATATATAAGCAGTAATATTTTCTTTAATATTGTTGATCCATAATCAACCAAAAATATCATATAAGTATTTTTGTGCAATCAGCAATGAGGACCATTGCAGTGTTGTCAATCATGTTCTCTAACATACAGATTTCCATTTCCTTTTTGAAATGACTGTTAGGTGCATACATTTACTACACAGATTCAAACTTTAACAGGAATCTTCTTCACCCATACTTGGTACCATAAGTTGAACAGTTAAGATTTCTCTCCATTGTACATTGCAAGATTAGTTTATTCTTACATAACTAGTAGGCTACTTACACGAGTCATAGTTCTCGCACCTTCTATTCTCCTGAGCATATACAGTAAGTCTCAATGATCAATCGTGACATCACACACTTGGCCTGGCATAATCCGCTCATGCATGAGCACAGTACTAGCTTTCTGCCATGTCCTGGGAACTATGAGTCGTCTGCTCAAGTCTAGTAATACACACTCAGCAGGTGTGTCTGAAGTGACAGCCGGGCATGTGCTAAAAAAAAAAACAAGCAGGTCTGTCAGCCCTTTGCCCACTGCATCTGCTCAGGCTCTGTAATCTGCTAAAGCCCTGACTGATTCAGTTAAGAATGTCCCTCTTTCACCGTGTTGTTAACAAGCTGACCCCATTTTTGTTTTGACTAGAGAAGGCAGACAAGCCATCGCCTGCATTTCCACAACACTATGAGCATGAGTGTGTGAAGATTTCCTCTGTTCAAGAAGAGCATTTTACTCAACGTCCAAAATCAGTGTTTTGGACATTCAGAGCAGGCTAGCACACCAGTTTCACTATCTGCAGTACAGAACAGTAACAGTAATGACACTAACACGAATTATTAGTGTGACTACTATGATTAACAACTATTTCAAATGACACTGTGAAAGGATGCAGTGTTGAATGTAAGAAAAGTTCAAATGTGAAGGTTTATGTGTTGTGCTCAATGTGAAGATTTAAAAGGAAAAGAACATTAAATCTTGTATGTTCCGAATTCTCTGGGTTTTCTCTGTTTCATCACTACTAGCAATTTTCAGCTGATTTTTGTAAATACTGTGATAATATTGTTTACCAAGAATGTTTTTGGCAGACATGATCATACCATGAAAATCTGATATTAGCCCACGCCTAGAACAAACGTATTGACACCACTGATATCAGAAAGCATAAATAAAATGACAGATGGGAATGTAAAGGATGGCGGAGGCCCAGTAGATAAATTCACAATTAAACTCTTCATAGTCAGCAGTAATCATGGCTATGTGAAAACCTGTTGATGTAAACAACAAACCTCTACAGAGGACTAGTTTGACTGTGTTCAATCAATATCTGAAACAAATAAATCTAAACCTAAAACACTCTTGCGTCAAGAAAAATTGCCAATCTAAATTCACACACAGTGAACAAACCCTGACATACACAAAATGCAGTGGAACAAGGAAATGAAACAATGCACTTTAAGCCCAGTGGACACTACAAGTCTTGCTAAGTCCCTCAAACAGGCTCAAACAGGATACATGGAGACCCCATTGGGTCTCCATGTATCACTTACTTCGCCACATCAGATGCAAAATTTGCAAAGTTTAGTACAACTAAGATAAATTGAAGGAATACTTACAGAAGGATTTCTATGTCCATGCATTTGCTTGTGTGCACCTCTCTACTGACATCTTGTACCAGCCAGCTACAGAACTAATCAGGCTCAAACTAAGCCCTTGGTCACCTCATGTGGGAGGTGCAATCTGGGAAGCGTGGTATTGGCATTTCAACCAATCCCACGGCCCTTTGAGCCAATTGCCAACCCCATTGGGTGGTGTGCTCCTTTTTTAACTGGAACAGATCAAGGTGTGTATATCGGTCCATGAGAACTAAAAGTGTCCCATGGTGTGATCTGTGACATGCCGTGATCTCCCATGCCTTTTCAGGTCGGAGAGGGGTAGCTATGGCAACAACAGAGCGTTTGGATGGATTTAGGCTGCACAACTACAGGAGATAATGACATCATAGCTATTTTTAATGATAAGGTTACAATACACAGTGACAAGCCAGCCAGCCCAGATTACAGGTATAATTGGAACCAAAACACCCATTATAGTTAAGGTCTGACTTATTGTAGACTCACTGTACACTGTACTCACTGTACATTTTGATTGGATTAGATGGGACGGGGGGCTATGATCTCAGAAATAACAATGTCAACACTTTTCAGTTTGCATAATGGAGAGAAAGAAAACAAGATATGGTTTTACACATTTGATTAGTGTGAAAACTATTTAGAAGGGACCACTAAAATGATCTATATTATTATTATATATTATTATCTATAAATTAGTAGTAACTATTACTATCTATAAGTATAATAAATTATCAAATGCAATTTAAACATGTATAATGACTAAAATGTTATGTCATGTTAATAATAAAACACAATTTTCAATATAGCTTATGGATCACTTAATAGACACTGTACGTGTATGATACAATAAGGCAATACTGTAACTTTGCTACAGTAGCTGTTGCATTATTTCTCGGTGCCATGGTAACATTTAATATTGGCCACTAGGTGGCCTTATACACAGAGGTTCAACGCTAGGGGCTGTGGTTGCACCTCATGGTCTGTTTCACTATTATAATGGCTTTGTGTTGTGGTTCTTTCACGCTGACATGAATAAGGCAGAATTTTGCCCTGCAGCTATATCTATGTCTACTCATAACTTGATATACATGTTTTTGAATGGCAACCATTTTACCCACCAATCCACGTTGCTAATAATGTCACATTATAATGTCTAAGTAGGAAAATCCTAAGAACATGGACAGTGGACTTCAGGATAAAGCCGCTGCAGCTGTAATGAAATGATACTTCAGGCAGATAAAAGTGGCATCATTCAGTTGACATGGCATGAATAACATCCTGGACACCTGGAGCTGCGTTCTGTACGCCGGTCTTATCTCATTAAGTTATTACAGCAATGTCCAATCAGGCATGATCCTCCTCTGCTGACTAGACTCATCCGAGACTCTGACCACAGCCCTGTCAGCTGCCAGTGACACACACACCTACGCACACACACACACACCCTCTCACTCACACACATCGTCACGCTCATAGCAGCAGCAGCAGCAGCAGCTGAGTATAGTTACCACACACCCTGTCTCATCTGCTCCTGCTCTCCACATTGCAAACATATCTCAGAGACACCTGACTGCTGAGTCTGGAATCTGGGATCGAGTTATGTTGAAGATATTCTTTGCTAACCTTAATTTCTTTGATTGAAAAAGTATACCGGTAGCCTACTATTTGTTTTCCTTTCTTTCACTGAAACAGAATACTCTTTGTTTTTCCCTTGATCACTTTTCCCCTTTGGTTGATTGCATTTCCCTTGATCACTTTGATGACCTTTTTTTTCCAAGATGATTGTATCAGTGTGTATAAAAAGACCTTGCTAAAGCCAGGGAGAGAGACTATTCTCCTCTCCAGAGTGCACACATAACTATAACAGGATCAGCAACAGCTTATGTTGTGATTCTTATTTAATTGTGATTTGTCCCTTTGAATACATTTTTACTAAATTTATAATTTTGTCTTTTTGGTTAAATTGCACAGTTAGGTTTCTTTTAAGCCTTCTGCTTTTGTATGCATGACCTGAAGAAGGTCTACTTGACCGAAAGCTTGGTTTAATAAAGAAACTCACACGTGTGCAGAGGTTTTGCTCTTCCGCTTTAAGGTTTCTGCTTTAAAATGTCAACATTACATATAGTTCAAAACAAAGGCAGGGCAAAGGTAGAGAGTTTCTGTTTCAGTCTGAGGTGAAGAGTTTGTGCGCAAGAGGATTAGGGCCACATTTGAAAAAACATTTTGAGTTCTGAGATTAAAGTCAGAATTTTGAGATTAAAGTCAGAAAGTCAGAATTCTGTACAATCTCAGAACTCAAATACATTGTTCATATGTGGCCCTAATCCTGTTCGGTAAATTTGAGACTGAGACAGGAATGCACCCAGCTTTTTGTTCTATTTTGAAGTGGGGAGTGCCCTTGCACTGATCTGATTGGCTGCTGAGGCTGTGCACTGGGTGCAGGCCAGGCGTTCTGTATGGCTGACTTGTTGGATATGACAAGACCTCAGTCTTCCACTTCGGAAGACTGAGGCTCCACAGAGTATCCAGTCTGTGCAGTCTGAAGTCACTGACCCACACCACTGCCTCGCCAAACACATGCATTAGTAATGACAAGCCTTCAGTGGTTTGCATAGACCCCCTTCACAATGCAGAGCTCATGTCACTGACTTGGGATCTGATTAGACAGGGAGAGATTGTCATGTTTGGGCTGAGCTTGTGTATCCTGTGTTGAAACTGTACCACAGTTCACAGTGAGACAGGTCAGTTCAGTTTACACATATACTTGGCACAACAACTCTCTTTGTTGTTTTTACGTTGTTGTAGAAGGGGAACAAGCCTGAAAGTTCCATTTAGCTTTACAGGTATTTGTGATCACGCTATCATGCTAGAGGAAATGACAGCTCTTTCAGGAAAGGTTTTTGTAAACAACATTTCCAGTAAACATGCACACAGGAGACATGTTTAATTTATTTTGAAATGGTAGGTCATACTGAAATTAGGCTGTGCAATAGAGAATGATTGGCTTTTTCAAGGTTTTGCATGGGAAATATCAAGTTGGCAACAGCAGATGATATTCTTCCCATGCACCTTGCAAATTGATAATCCTTGTTTGCATAGTATTTGAGCAAACATCAAACTGGTTCTGTTGCACTGGATCACAAATGTTGGTTTTATTGTTTACTACTGAGCGTGTAGCCTTAGCAAAGACTAATTTGATGAGGATAAGCCTGTGTGACAATGAGTCAGAATAAAGTGAAGTTTTATAGCTGACTGACGACATATCAGTGTGTCTGCTGCACCTGTTCATGTTGCTGCTTCACTCGGGCCTTGCAGGCCACTATAACAAGGCCAAGTCTGCCCTACTGGTGGAAACTAAAAATGGAAACAGAGAGTAACTGATCTCTCATGCTTGCCCTCTACAGTGTTGCTATTTGGATAGGAAAATATATAAGACCTACAGCTATATATTACTCATTGCATGTATTCTCAATGCCAAGAGGTATATTCTTGTTTTGCAAGCAATTAATGGAGCAAAAATAGTCCTGAAGGAATGAATCATGAAAGTAAATATATTCTGTTTACACACAGTGTTTACCTTCTTACATCACCATTCATCATTTTTATCTCATTGATTGTTGTACCTATTTCATGAAAGAGAATCCAATGGGATTTTACACCTTTGACCTCCTCTGCTTTCAGTTTAGCACATCTAGGATGTATTCAATGTTGTTTAATGTTATTTTATTTATTTGTTTACTCCTTATATTTATCTACTGAAACGTTTAGTCTCTGCATTCATAGGGTGTAAACACTAGAACTGACATCCACTACGTTGCCATCAACAGTGTCAATTTTCAAGAATAAAAGGTTACTTTTCCGGTCAGAACTTTCAAAATAAAAAAAAAATAAAAAAAGGGGCGAACGGTTTTTTGTTGTTGAGTCATACAAAGTGCCAAATTGAACATAAAGAATATATTTAAAGAGGAGTCTACAGTAAATGAAAATACAATTGTTATATTTCTATTATTATATTTCATTTTTTTGTTTATTTCACTCACCCGTTTTCTTTTTTATTGCTCTTATTTATTTTCTGTCGTTTTTGCCTCTGCTTTCATTCTGCTTAACTGTTTTTGGCTTTGTATTTTATTTTTCTGCCCTGCGCTTTTGTTTAATTTCATTACTTCAGATTCCTACTTCCTTGTCTCTGTGAGGCACTTGTAACTTTGTTTTGAAAAGTACTATATCATTGTTATTGTTGTTATCTTTGTTATAGCTTGCCATATGTTCATAGCCACGCAAGATGCCATATAGGGTTGCTCAAAATCAAATGCCGGGCAAATTTTGCGCTTTTACTTTGAAGGCAGAATTCCACAATTTCCGGTACTGTGGTGGCTCTCTCTGTCTAACTTGACACAGCTGTCGCCGTTGACACTGCATTAGGACCCGGGGTAGTTCGGGAAACGCTGGGATACGGATTACCGACCGCACAGGCATGTCGGGACAGGGGACACACCTGCCTTTCAGAGCCTGCCGTGGGACTTTACAGCTGGAGCCGAGTTCAGCCTCTCTTCTGTGAGGAACAAGTGTTTTCTAACATGTAACCTACGGGTTTCGACCATGATTCTCCGGGTAAATGCTTTGATGGGACTGCGTTGCAACGTTGAACTTTCCCGATCCTACACAATGGCAGGGCAGCAACAGTGCCGAGATCCTTTCGGGTGGTAGGCTAACGTTGGTTTTTCCTCAAATAAACGATACCACCGTGGCCACACGGGGTGGTAACGCCACGTAGGACGATATCTGACAATAAAGACCTTTGGGGGTGACTGGGTGCCTACCACAGGAGCTAGTATGTGCACAAAGGAGTACAGCGATGATCAACTAGGTGGAAAGTGAGCAACGTCAGCCTTCCAGAGCGAAACAGCGCATCGGAAAGAAACATTGAATATGTTTACAAAATGTAATGTCATGCGGCTTCGACAAGATACACAGCTTTGACGGGGAGGTCGTGTTTATTTCAGCGAACAAGAGGCTAAAGCAGACGGTCGACGAGCCGGGTTAACATCGTTTTCGTGAAGTAATCCCCGTTTAATTTTTGACGCCTTCGCGAAGTGGCCATGGAGGAGCGCGAGCCGGTGGAGAGGGAGATCTCGGACATGGACCAGTCCCAGGCGGACTGTGCCACCATGGAGAACGGAGTCATGCTGGTGGTCAATCACAGCCACATCCAGCCTCCGTTCAGCGTCGTCCTGGCCACCCTGCTGTACTGCGCCGAGTTTGTGAGCGCCTCGGTGATGTGCAGCAGGTACCACAAGACCGACGACACCATCTGGTTGGGCTTCACCATCGCCTTCATGCTGGTGCCCGCTGTGTTGATTCAGTTGGCGCTGACATTCTTTCATAGAGACTTGGGAAGAGACCGGCCTCTGGTCCTCTTCCTGCACCTCCTGCTCCTCGGTCCTCTCATTAGGTAGGTGGTGGTGGGGGGGGGGGTACCATTGGAAAGCAATGGGCAACTTCTCCCTTCAATCTGGCACTTTAAACTCATTAAGAGTCACCAGTTTCAAGTCTTTCTGCAGGCTATCCCATGCAGTGGGGGCAAATAGTGGTTTATTATGTGGAAGCTTCATCTGAATCATATTTGAACCCCCTGTAGTCTTAAAAGTCCTGGCATAGACCCTCAGTGACTTTTGTGCAGAGCTGGCTTCCTGCCCCAGTAACACATCCCTCACACTACGGTTTACCACTCAGTCATATGACCTCATCTGACCGTAATGGCACCCAAAGGCCCTCAATGCTGGAGATTGGCTCTTGGTCTGGCTGGCTCATGAGCAGAGAGGTCAGAGGGGGTTTGAGGTGTTAAGGCAGTAGCTCAGAGATCACACTCATCTAGTGGAGAAGGCTCCCACAGCTGCTGTGCCTTGGGTTATTATTGTAGATCAAATCAGAGGAAATGCAAACATCACACACTGCACTAAAGGTCAGCACAAGTGTATGCAAAGAAAAAGAGTAGGGAGCACTTTTGGGGGGAATATTGGAATAGGTGACCAGATTCTGAACATGAGCAGCAAGTAAGTGTGTTTGTAAAGGATGAGGAAGCAAATGAACCAGCCTTATTGAAAGATGTTTGACAGAATTAACAGCAGAGTTCAATCACGTTACTCTTAAGGCTCTACAGTCTGCATATTGAAATACTGTCAGCCTACGCCTCTTGTCAGTGGCAGTTGGTGATCTCAGTCAAGAGACCTGTTTGGCGTGTGACTCATATTGGATTAACTGCAAGACGAAGGTGGAGACTTGTCCTCGAGTGTTTTGAAATTCAAATCTCCGGCGATACTCTCTCTGAACTTTGATTTGTCAACAGAGAGCCCTAAGGTGCTGCGCAGAATTTCCGGTGCTATAACAGTTAATTGAAGGGTGCGGCCTTTTGCAGGGCAAGAAATTCAACATCGTCTTCAGGTCTGCGTGGGTTCCTTGCCATAGGAAGAATGGCTTCCAATAGAAAGTGTTGCTAAAAGGCATAGAAATGATATGCCTTGTTATTGTGGCTCAGCCTTTAGCATAGCGTATAAGTGAAATGTGACAATCTGGCATAACTGTCCTTTGCAATGGCATTCAAAAAGAGAAAGGATTTCATCTTCAAAACTGAACAAATGGTTTTGATTTGTGTATGATCATTGTAGTTTATCAAAACATGACATAACCCAGTGTCTTTTCAACATACAGCACTCACGTGATTCCTGGCCTTATCTGCTGTATCTGTTATGATGAATACCTTGAGGGCCAATATCCTTTGCCAGATCAGCACATAATATCATATTCACACAGTATTTACTATCATGCAAGCCCTCTCTTTGAGCAGTGCTCTGCAGCTTTGCAGTTCCCAGTATAACTGGACCAAGGTCAAGGTTTGGTTCAGCTACAGTTCTATAATTACACATTGGAGAGGCTTGATGTCTGTGGATGTCATCCCCTCCCCTCAGAGGAAGCCACACATGTCAATGGCAGCCTGCAGCTCCAAGCAGTATTTCATATTGAGGTGAAAGTGTCAACGAGACTTAAACAAGTCAATCAACAGTGAGCAGCATGAACATTCAGTTTCTTCATGTCGTTTTCTGCATTAATGATGCTGCCTGTACTGTAGATTTGTGAGAATGCGTTAATTTTGTTATATTGGCAGTGAGGAAATTGCAGAGCTGCTGGAGTTGTACTGAGTTTCACAGACTGCTGCTTTTATTTTCAGGAAGGCGAGGCAGAGACTGTTTTCACTTAGGAAGCTGAAGGGCTTTGGTGTTTGACACAGAGACCTGGAGGTGGTTTGTGTTGGCATGATTAAAAAGCATCAGCATCAGTCTGGTAGGGGAACCTGAACACAAAACAAAACAAAAATGTCCAGCATTGTGAGTCCTGCTGGAAGAAAAAAAGTAAGCAGCCAAGCAAAAGTAGCTGTATAAAAGCTCTGACACTGGTTTATCATTCAGCGCACCCTTCCCCCTCCAGCTCAGGATGCCTCCCTCGGGTCAGTGATTTAGAACGGCCAAGACCAAGAACAGCTTTCATAAAAGGCAGCTGCCGATATCAGTGGGCCTGTGCAACCAAACTGGCTGCGTATTTGTTATGTTTGTGATCCTATAATTCTCATCTATCACATTGAGCTATAACATTTCTAACATGTGCTTTTAATGTGCCAAAGGTGAGGCCAGAAAACAAGTTCTAGTATCGGTTGTACAAAACATGTTACTCTGCTCTGTTCAGTTCTGTCCTATGTTACTTGACACTATTCAATGCTACTCTATTCTGTGCTATGCTGTTGTAATCAAATGAACTCTGCTGCTTAGATCTGATGGGCGTTTTCCTGTGGAGCTGATGGGATGATGTAATTGTTGATCATATGCCGTGGCTGCACAATCCAGTATTGCATTTTCAGGAAATAGGTTGCTGTACAGTCAGTATTCATGACAGACAAGGAACTTAAACTCACAACTTACACTGAAATATGGTTGATACTGCATATCAACTGGATGACTTTAAAAGACCCCTTTTAGTTGTACTGGAGTCCACCTGAAACAAATGAGGAGTTTGTCAATACAGAGTCAATATGGAATCTGTGAGTAGGGAGTCGGGTTATCTGCTACGTGTTGGACCTTGTCATGACTTGTCTCCCTGAGAATATGATCCTACCCCAAAGTAGGGATAGACTAGCTACATAATTACACCATGTCAGCCCGGTCCAGTCCCAGCATGCAAAGCTGAAACAGTAATTACAAATGGTGTTGTCTGTTTGTGCACCGTTCAAAGAGGCCATGTTGACAGCCTGGTGGGGTAATGCCAGGCGACCGCTTACCAAAACAGGATGAGTATCTCCCCATCTTGCAGAAGAGCTGTCGAAAGAATTTCCTGAATCGCTCCGCTGCGCTTTTGTTAGCCGATTTCAGCATTGTGTCACAAAGAACCTGTAGTTTCATTCTGTTTTTGTTTTTTTTTGTTCCTCTTACTGCATGTCGTTTGAGTTTCACACTCTGTAGCAGTGTGCTCAAGCAGAGAGGGAACAGATTGCATGGTTAGGCTGCGATTACAGAGCAGTAGCCTGTATGTTTCTTTTGATAAATCCATAAGATGCTGCCGTGGAAAGTAAGCATATCGATTCTGTTGGCTAATGCTTTCATCAGTCATGCTGGGGTTTTTTTCTTCTCCCCCCCTAAGTGAAATTCAGTCTGGCTCTCGGTCGCTTACAGAAGCCTAAGTGCAGGCTGGCTGGAGTACACTACCCATACTGCATTCTCAGCCCATTGTGCTGCCAAGTTTCCTAGGAAGACTGTCAGTAAATCATGTTCTTGTGCCTTACTCTACTGTAGACCTTCTACAGTAAATCGTAGACTAGATGACCCCCATCTGCCTGTGTATATGTGTGTGTGTGTGCATGTGAGTCCAGAGATAAGAGTAGGCTTGTGGAGGACAACAAGATTATCCTCACCACCCTCCCTCTCTCTAGTTTTGGGTCAAAGACAGTTCAATGAAACACAGAAGCTCGTGCAGCGCTGCATCTGCACTGTTAAGGAGAGAGTAGGATGTAAATCCTCACCAAATAACAGCTGAAACAACACCAACTGAAAATGGCTGACTGTCGAGTTTGGGGCGTAAGTTCAGCAGAGTCCGATGGCACATAGTTGAACCGCGGGGAAGTGAATACACGTGGGATGCTTTTGCCTCTAAGTCCATCATGTCCAAAGTTGGAGATGTTGGTGCTTTGGAGCAAAAGATAACATTCCAGCACTGTGCTGTGAGATTTACTGTTGGAGTGAGAATCCTCAGCGGGCTGGGCTGTGTCTTGAGCACAGCTGCTCACAGCACTGTGAATATACGGTGATTTTTCTTCTCAGGAATTCTAATGAAAGCATTTTTGTTGTCGACGTGAAAACCTCGCCATTCCAGTTTTGGTGATTTTCAGGTTTCAGCTTGAATGTTTATGTAGTGCTGAAATGGTTAAGCAAGTTTTGTGACCTTAGGCCCCCTGAAAACCAGTCAGAAACTACTGAATAATTTCAAAAATGCAGAAATAAGGCTGGCCGAAAATCCTAAAAACCTGAGTTTTTGGAGATGAAAGGGCCGTTTGCACCACTTGCACAACACCCTCCTTTACATGTGATGGTGAAAAACATGCTTATACTCTTTACGAAGTGTTAATGTCCCCATGTCGGTAAACAGTGAGAGCATTTACCTTGAAAGTACGGGGAACCACACCCTGAGATGTTGTGTTCAGGCGTCAGGAGGCTGACACTGTAGTTTCTTTCTTCTGACCGCCCTCTGGTGGAGCCGCAACACTGTGCTAGTGTTTGATTCACAGCCCAGAAAAGGTTCACAGGTCTGTTCATGGTGGAGCCCCACATGACAAAATTTCTAGCATCTTTTAATGAACCTTGGTTCCATGACAAGTAACTAAATTGCACATTTGGTTCCTGGGCTCAAAAAAACGATAAAAAAAACTGTTGTATAAAATTGTTGTATTCATGGATTTGTATGATATCTGTGTAGACTCTATTGTAATTTGCCTGCACAATGTAATTCTAAAATCACAGTAAATGTAAAAAAAGTGCATAGAAAATCATAGCGTCCCACTGTGGTGTAATTTAAATGTAATATTGCGCTGCCCTCTGTTGGTTTGAAAGTATTACTCCACCCTCACTGACCCTCTCTCTCTGTCTCCCTCAGGTGTTTCGAGGCTCTGGTGGTCTATTTCAAGGCAGGTAAAAAGGAGGAGCCGTACGTCACCATCTCCAGGAAGATCAGTCTGAAGAAGGGGCAGGGGACGCCCATGGAGTGGGAGATTGGCCACTCGGAGCGCAAGCTGGCCGCTCACAGGAACGCCTTCAAACGCACCGCAGTCATCCAGGCTTTCCTGGGCTCCACCCCTCAGCTCACACTGCAGCTGTACGCCACGATCCAGGAGAAATACATCCTCTACACCAGATGTAAGAAGTCACAGAGGGGTGGGGGTTGATGCTAGGGATGCTGTCTGTCAAGTCGGCCATTTTCATGCCAAAAATGACAACGTGCACCCAGAATTTTATTCTTGGCAGGGTGGAAATGTCTCTGAAACAGCATTTAGAGCATCGTGGGAGATTAAAACTCTCCACTGACACCCAGACGTGAAATTTGTTCAGGGGTAGCAGCTCTTTAAGACCGTGACCCATTGTATGGGATACATTACTGTCTTTAAATGAAGAAATAATTAACAAAAATCTGTAACAATTAAATGAATACATAAAATATGCAAAGAAAATCAAATTTCATTGTTGTTTTATATGTAGCTGTGGTCTGGTAGGAAACTGAGATATCGGTTGAACTCATACAGTATAAAATAGTGATACTTTTATTGAAATTGAAAAAAAAAAAAAAAAGGATTTTTTTCTAGCAACTGATGAGCATATTTTTTACTCAGTCAGGTTTGAGATGTATTTTCCTTTAGGGATACTATTTCCATTTTGCACTAGACTTGAATGAAATAAAAATGGAATAATAAATTATAATGTATAACTGTACTGAATTACAATAATAGTATGATGGTATTATATTATATTATAAGGAGTTCCCTGTGCTTGCCACCTAGTGACAAGACATTTTCAAATGCTGTAGCAGTGTGTCTGCTGCTGTTGATGTGTGGAGGTTTTAACGAGTGACTCCCTCTGTGTTTCCAGTGACTCTGATGATCATCACACTGATCTCCATCATCTACGGCGCTCTGGTGTGCAGCGTTCTGGCCATCCAGATCAGATACGACGACTACAAGGTGCGGTTGCGCCCGGCTGCCTACCTCTGCATGATCGTGTGGAGAGGGCTGGAGATCGCCACCCGGATCACCGCTCTGGTCCTCTTCAGCACGGCGCTCACCCACTGGGTGATCCTCGTCGGCCTTGGCAACCTGCTCTTCTTCTTCTTCCTGCCCTGGGCCGAGTTCTGGGCCGGGAAGGGCTCGCTGCCCGAGAACGTGGAGAAGAACTTCTCCAAGCTGGGCACCATGGTGGTGCTGTGCATGTTCACCTTACTCTACGCCTGCATCAACATCTTCTGCTGGTCGGCGGTGCAGCTGGACCTCGGCCATCGAGAACTCATAGAGAAGAAGCAGCGCTGGGGCCGCCTGGCCGCCTACTACTGCGGCCGCTTTGTTGAAAACTTCGTCCTCATCACGCTGTGGTACTTCTTCAAGTCGGACTTCTACGAGTACGTGTGCGCCCCGCTGCTGGTGGTGCAGCTGCTGGTCTGCTACAGCCTGGCTGTGCTCTTCATGCTGCTCTTCTACCAGTTCTGCCACCCCTGCAAACGCCTCTTCAAGTACAACGTCCATGACTGCCTGCACTGCATCTGCTGTCGTAAAGAGCGGAGGCGGCGGGGGGAGCCACCGCCTTCCTACTCCAACGCTGCCACCATGGTCCTGGTGCCAGAGGAGCCGCTGGAGCTGCTGGACCCCCAGAATTCACAACCCCCCGACATCACCAGTCAGCTGGGGGAGCGGGAGACTGCCATCGTTGATGACACTATGGATGCTGCCTGAGAAGGAGTTTGTGGGGATTTAGTGATTTTTACATAATAGCCTTATGAACTCAGATGTTCTCTTCTAAAGAACACAGCTGCACACTGGGAGCGACGGGACACAGCGATGCTTACGCTGCAGGACGGGCTCCTGAAGGAGGACCTAAAGGATTTAACACTGAAATTAGAATTATTTGTGTTATTAGAAGAACAAAGGTGCATGGAGAGCCTTGACTAAGCAAAGCCATGTGTTGGAGAAGCCTCTTTTTCTCTCAAGTGTACAAAACTTTTCTCATTCACAGTTTTGAGAGGGAAATGGGTAACTCATGATGCCTTTTAGTGAGGGTGTTAACATACACTTAGGTCCCGGTATACCAAAGAATGTAGCGCGGTGAGATATGCAGTGATGCACAAAGGCCGCCTTGAGAGAGCAGCAGTGGGTCAGGTAGAGCGAGCCAGGTGTGTGGGAAACGTGCCAAGTGTCTCCGACCCCAAACTCTGCCCGGGACACCAGTTTACTTTCTCTCAGGGTTTCCACTCCCTACCCTTTGCACAGTGCTGCGTATGCGAGACTCGAGATGCAACAACAGGGCAAGAAAAGGTCAGATGAAGAATTTTACCTTCCTCATACCCAACTGCACCCACTACGCTGTTGTGTGATGAATGCTTGGTGTTATTCACTGTCTGCCTGATCATGTTGCCTTGGTTCCCTGTTTTGCTTTTGGAAAAATGCACCAAGTGTTGAAAAGTCAGTGGGAAAAAAAAAAAAAAAATTCTGCTGGAAAAAGTCGTCACAAAAGAAGTAAAATTCTTATGGAATATCAGGCAGGTGTCTTTTATAAAAGGTCAAATTACTTACTTATGCATATTTAATTCAGAATTTAACATTACATTTGATGATGCATTAACAAGACTGACACTGAACGAGCTTCTAAAATACTGAAATGGATTCACAGTTTGCCCTTTATTTTTACGTTTTGCCTTGATTGTACGCGTCAGTGCCTTGACTACTACTGTATTTACTTGAAAAATAAATAAAATAATAATCTAATGTCTACACACGCATTCTTGTCAATTTTCTTTTACAAAACTACTTTTTTTTCTAAGCCTATTAAATAATCATGTCGCCATCTATAAGGGTCACTTAGTCAAAAATACTTCCTCATTCCACCCATCCCTTTTTTTTTTTTTTTACCTGACTCTACAGAAGAGGACCGGAATGTTGACATTCTTCTCCATAAAGGAAAACTGTCCTCCAAACTTCCTCAATCACGCAACTCCGTCAGCTGTTCATTTGCTACCTCGTGTCTCATTTCCTTACCACCTCTGTAATGGGAGGAGTTTGACCAGGTCTATAAAGACCGCAGGTAGGCTGAAGATGCAGTGAAGCACCTGCGACACACGTATTAGCGTCAAGTCCTCAGCATGGGCAACTGGATTATCAACCATGGACTCACATCCTTCATACTGGTAAGGTCGTCATAGATCTTTATATCGTAGAAACTTAATCTACCGAAACGGCGCACAGCACTGTAAAGGTGGCTATTTATCAGTGTTTACGCGCGGCTTACCTTTTGTGCGCAAAATGCCCAAGTGTCCAAAAGTCCAAGCTGTTGCATCTTCAACACAAATTCTTAAGATAAAAAATGGTATGTTTAGATTAAATAATATGTGCTGATTTTGTGATGAAAACATCTATCGTGTCTGGACTTACAGGTGGTCTGGATGGCCATCAACATCTTCCTTTTCGTCTGGTTCTACTTTTTCTACGATTTGGGGGATCAGTTTTTCTACACGCGTCATATTTTAGGGGTGAGTGACTTATCATATTATATATTATATAATTGAATGATTTATCATATTATATAACCTTATTAAACATTTCTGCACCAACCAAATCTCTGCACAAAATAGGTGATTCAACCTATCTTTGAAGAATTCATGCCAGTTATAATGCTTGGTTGATTATTTTTGCCCATGTGTTATTAGACCTAACACATGAATGGATGGCCCTGGCTGTTATGAGCAGGCAGTGCATGTGTTGATGCTGCTGTGTGTTTTGCAGTCTGCTCTGGCCTGGGCCAGAGCCCCCGCAGCTGTGCTCAACTTCAACTGCTTGCTGATCCTCCTGCCAGTGTGCAGGAACCTGCTGTCTCTGCTCCGTGGATCCTTCATGGTAAGATGGCTTGGACAAAAGCAACAACACTGTCTGCATGGCACAGCAGGGCGAGGCATGACAACACTGTTATTATCTGTGTAATCACAGCGTTTGACTTTGCATTAGAAAGATGTTCCTTGCTAAATCTTTTAAATTGTTGACCTCGCACTTCCTTGCTGCTTTCAGTGCTGTGGCCGAACGATGAGGAAACAACTGGACAAAAATTTAAGTTTCCACAAGCTGGTGGCCTACATGATCGGCCTGATGACAGGTAAGACATGCGCATCCCTTTTCTAGTGTAACTTTTGATTGAAAGCATATGAACAAAGGTCCTGTTTATCCCTCTTATCCAAATATTTTAACTAACTTTGGCAATATTCTTCATTTAAAGAATAAAGATGAACTTCTAATTGGTCAGGTCAACTCAATGCAACTCATTTCACAAGTGGGGTAAAAATAAAGGTAAAAGTGGGGTTAAAACAAAAAAGCGTATGTTATTCAAAATGTTCATGAGTTAGTTAGGGTTAGATTTTGGGTAGGGGTGAGGGAGGCAAAGGAATCCTAAATTAAATATTGACCCAGGGTGTATTGATAGATAGATAGATTGACCTCCCAGCCTGGCTATCTCACCAGGGGAAAAAAAGGAGTGAGTGTAAAAATGTTTTTATATTTGACAGCTTTCTAGAAGAAAACTAAAAGTACTAGGCTGTTTTATGAAGAAATGTATGTTTTTAAATATTAGGTCTGCTAGCTGAAAACGCTTCTCATGAAATGTCATACAGCTGTGAATCCACAAGTAAAGAGGTATTTAGAATTGTGTCTTTATAAAGTTCAACTCACCAGTGCGGTTTTTTTTTTCGTGACAGAAAGCAGAATTCAGGGTAAAGAATGAACAAGCAACCCTCAAATGCAGCATCACTGAAGTGTCTCCTATCTGTGTTTTTGGCAGCTGTTCACATGATTGCCCATTTGCTCAACGTGGAGTGGTACAACAACAGCCGGCGAGGGGTGTATGACGGACTCAGCACGGCACTGTCCGATCTAGAAGACTCAGAAAATACCACCTACCTGAACCCGATCCGCTCCACAGACATTGTAAGTTATCAGATAGTTGTCTACCTGAGCACAGCTTTCATCAGGGGTAGTCTCGATATCTGTCCGGCAAAAACAAAGAGTCCTCTACTGATGCTCTACACACACCTCTTCTTAATCGTCTTCTGGTGTTTTTGTCACTCTGTTTGGCTTGCCGGGTCTCAGGATGCGCAGCAGACTCCGACCTACTTCGTCTTCACCACCATCGCCGGCCTCACAGGAGTCATCATCACCCTGGCCCTTATCCTCATCATCACGTCCTCCATGGAGGTGATCAGGCGCAGCTACTTCGAAGTCTTCTGGTACACGCACCATCTCTTCATCATCTTCTTCGCCGGCCTGGTCTTTCACGGAGCGGGGTAAGGATAAAGGATGAGAGTCTCGGCCCTCGTTTTATTTTTAGGTGGGACAGGATTATTATTATTCTTCCGGGCAGGTTGCAGGTTTCACTCGTGTGTCCCATCCACAGGCGCATTGTGCGGAGTCAGCAGAATACAACTGCACACAACTTCACCTTCTGTAAAGACCGATTTGCAGAGTGGGGACGGATTTCTGAGTGCCCCGTTCCTCAGTTTGCCGGGGGGTTTCCACAGGTTAGTCCTTTTAAAATACTGTAAATATTTTAAAACTACAACTGATAATAAAAGCTACTCTACAAAAGTTAGTTGCTGTACTGTAGATTGTGAAATAATTTGAGCACAAGTCTCTCTGTTTTCCGCCCTCATTTAGACCTGGATGTGGGTGATTGGTCCTATGATCCTGTATGTGTGTGAACGTCTGCTACGTTTCATTCGTTACACGCAGACAGTCAGATACAGGAAGGTAAGTTTGTGGATAATGACTCATCTGTTGGCCTCCCGATGCGTTTTGCCTGTCATGGTCGCATAATCTCGCGCTTTACTTTCAGATCGTGATTCGGCCGTCCAAGGTGCTGGAGCTGCAGCTGGTGAAGAATGGCTTCAAAATGGAGGTGGGCCAGTACGTCTTCCTCAACTGTCCCGCCCTGTCCCAGCTGGAGTGGCACCCCTTCACCATGACCTCTGCCCCCGAGGAGGACTTCTTCAGCGTCCATATCCGCTCGGCAGGCGACTGGACCCAGAAACTCATCAGTATGGTGGAGGAGCTGCCGGAGGGAGCGCAGGGACCCAAGTGAGTGTTTCCCTTTAATACACGTTTTTACAGTATTGAACTGATCTGCATTCATGTTGTACTGGCCCACATCGTTACTGTTCACACTGCAGGCACTGATTGTGACTATAACCCAGCATAGATGTTTTTAAATCACTTTTCAGCAGGTGGAAAGCGTACTAAAACATCCTACTCAAGTAGATCTGTTACCTTGCTGAAATTTAACTTAAGTAGAAGTAAAATTACCAGTGTAAAAAATCTACTTAAAAGTAAAAAGTAGCTCATTTAAAATGCACTCAGAGTGAAAGTGACTGAGTTACTTTTTAGAAAAGAGAACGTTGTTAGCTGTGATCTTTTCCAAAAGGACGAGAGGAGAGTTCCAACTAGATTCTTTTAATTGGAAAAATGAGAAATTACAAAGTAAAGTGCACAAAGTAAAGCCAGATTACTCTTCTCACTGCAAATGGATCCACAGTTGACCAATTTACAACTGTCCAGTTTCTGTTGCTTATCGAGAGCTGCAAAATTTGTACTCAGTAATGGATGTGATTTAAAATGTAGCTAAGTATAATACTTCAGCAAAAACGCACTTAAGTAAAATTGAAATTTCTGAATTGGAAAAAATTGACTCAGTTACTCTCAGTTAACTGGAGTAAATGTAATTATTAACTTCCACCCTTGCTTTTCACAAGTTAGTTATAGATTAATGGATTGTTTGCTGTCCTCACATAATAACATCATTTACTCTTTTCCCCTAGAATGGGTGTGGATGGTCCCTTTGGCACAGCCAGTGAGGACGTGTTTGACTATGAAGTCAGCATGCTGGTCGGTGCTGGCATCGGCGTCACTCCCTTCGCCTCCATCCTCAAGTCCATCTGGTACAAATTCAAAGACTCCAACCCTAAGCTGCGAACCAGAAAGGTAACAACCGAAACTGTTTTGGCTCACGGCCTAACCAGTCTGGTTTTGTCCTTCAAACCCGCATATCTTCACTGTGTTGACAGGTGCTATGCTGACTTTGATCCATCCGAGACAAGACCTCTTATTGTGTTTTAAATAAAGACTACAGTGTGTTTTCACAATACATCATGTTGTATGATGAGCCATCAGCAGTGTGGGCTGTTCTTGTGCAAGAGGATCATTGTTTAAAATGCTGGCATTTCCTTCCTGGTTGCAGATCTATTTCTATTGGCTGTGCCGGGAAACGCACGCCTTTGAGTGGTTCGCTGACCTGCTGCAGGTGCTGGAGAGGGAGATGGAGGAGAGAGGCATGGGGGATTTCCTCACCTACAAACTCTATCTGACTGGCTGGGATCAAAGCCATGTGTGTGAATCAATCTATGCTCGCTGACATCATGGGCTAAATTTATAATCCACCTACACAGTCAAGAGTTCAGTTCATCTTTACCAGCCATGTATTTATTTATTTATTTTTTCACAGGCTTGTCATGTGATGGTTCATTTTGATGAGGACACAGATGTGGTGACTGGTCTCAAGCAGAAAACCCACTATGGCCGGCCCAACTGGGACAAGGAGTTTGAGCAAGTCCGTAAAGAGAACCCCACGTAAGATCAGTTTTAATATCCTCTTAAGTTTTCAATGTCTTCTCTCAATGAATCAAAGCAGATTGAAGAATTCGGTAGTATTTATTCATAAGAGTATACTCTCTGTTTTACCATGGAAATCAGTAATAATATTGATTTTGTTGCAAATGCCCTCAGGTCTGTGGTGGGGACTTTCCTGTGTGGCCCGGCAGCCTTAGGAAAGGTCCTGGAGAAGAAATGTGCCAAATACTCAGATGTCGATCCTCGCAAGACCAAGTTTTACTTCAACAAGGAGAACTTCTGAGCAGAGAAACAAGAGGAGGTGCATTTCGGCTTTGGAAGGACAAGCTGGCTCTTTAATCTTTTCAAAATAATTGAGGGGGAAATTTTTCTTTCAACATGGATCAGTTGAGGACAATAAGATGCTGACAAAGCGCCACACCTATGCTGACTAGTCTTGTAAACAAAGAGGCCATGAGCATCACAATGACCTGGCTTCCTTATTGTCAGCCAAATGGGACACACCATTATATCAGTACTACTCAGGGACTGGCTTTCTCTCTTCCTGTCTTTTCTACAATGATTCATGGCTTATAAGTCAAATTACAGTTGTCAAAGATACGTGTATACTCGAGCTGTACTGAATGAAATCATTCATGTCAGGCTGTACTGCTGGTAGAGACGTCATAGTACTCGATAGCCTGAGACGTCTTAAGATTAGAGGGATGAATTTTCATGTAACTGACCTACTGTGAGAGACATCAGGACCCCCGGTGGTTTAACCATTATAAAGGTTAAGGCATTATAAGGTTATCATGTAGCCGACTACCTATTCTCCTACACCAAGACAGCAGACTTTTGAACCCAGACAGCTATTCTAAAAATTGAATGTAACCCTTTCTAGTTCATACTAGTGCTTAAGGTGATTGACATTTTTCTACTGAATCAGCTCACCATATTTCAACATTTTTATAAGCATTAATGTTTTGAATCAAATTGAATTACCTTGTAAATACTGTAAATAACCTTGCTGTGTTGTGTAACGAAATACATGTGTATGAATAAAATAAAACAAATTGAACACTACAAATGTTTCATTCACAATGTCTGCAAATGAATTAAGGCTCAACTGACATTTTCAGATCTTACACCATCTTCAGGAAGTATGCTTCTTGGAAACCAACAACCGTTTATTATTGCCCATCAACTCACTAGCATTTCCTTGTAAGTAAGATAAGGAGACAAGGAAACGAGGACAAAGTATAGTCAACCAGTCACGTAGAATATTTTTCCTCCGAAGGTCATGGGTGAACAATAAATCACTGTTGAAATAACTTTCACAATCACAAATGACATTTGTCGTTTCCGCGTCACTTTTCCTCCCACCTTACCTGTATGTAATTCCTGACCCCATTTGAATAAAAAGAAAAAAGTCATTGTCTCAGTATTTATTGGCAAACAAAATATCCAGACAACAGCTTCCAGAACCATAAAATGAAAATACTGGGCTTTGGAGGAAAAGAATGAAACCTCATGACATGCCAGTTCTGGCCTTTATCTCTTTATCAGCTTTCACAAATGTCATCCGCTCAAAAGATTCACTTATTTTTCCATCCACAAGCATCAACTTCACCCTTCCGTACAAAAACACAGACACTATGATACAAAACAACCTACAAAATATTCCGAACTAACATGAGGTGGTGTCTTCGGACCGGTTCAAACTGATGGTGACAGGATCAGGGGGTGAGGGCAGACTGTTTCCCACGCCTGAAATAAAAAAAAAAAAAATGGGTAATCGAGTCCAGGAACAGAGCGTCTCATGCCAGAATTAGCAGATAACGTTACACACTGGCTCCACGACAATGACAAGCATGTGAATGTGTCGAAACGAGCAGGCAGTTTCTCAATCGTGACGGAAACTGGAGGAACGTGACTGGAAAGACAGAAGCTCCACCTCCGCCTACCTCCAGCCCGCGTGCGTCCGGGCAGCGAGGTCCTCAAGGCGCTCCCGCCGTCTTCTGGATCTGCTCTTTGAGGATGAGGATGCTCTGCCGCTGTTCTGGAGGCAACATGGCAATCTGTTCTGCCGTGAGCTGCAGGACTTGCATGATCAAGGCAGCCTGCAGAGAAACCCCCCCCCACCAAAAAAACATTAACAATAGTGCACTCAAGTTAGGCATTCAAACACTTCAAGGAGTCCTTTGTGTTCATGCTTAACTGTCATTATCTATGGAGGTATTTTTTTCCGATCTAAAGTGACTTTCAATAAATGACAGAGCAGGAATTCAGTGTCTTGCTCAAGGGCTCAACAGCTGACACACTGGAGACCTTTTGGTTATGGGATGACATCTCTAACTGCTAAGCTGCAGTGCCACCCAGCCTATTCTACTTGTGGTAATTCTCCTTTATAGCTGTGGGTGGGTGAATGGGGAACATATACCATTTGAAAAGTTGATGATCATAACCTGCAATTAATTCTGAATGGATTCTCAATGGAGGCCTGATGAAGTGAAACTTTTTAAATCTTTCACAAGGCAGCAGACACTAATGTTAGACATTATGCTCACAGTCTCATAAAGTGAATCTTTTTCCAGTTTGTTATGAAGGGACACACACACACACACACACACACACACACACACACACACACACACACACACACACACACACACACACACACACACACACACACACACACACACACACACACACACACACCTTCTCCTGGTCCTGTGAGGAAACCTGGCTCTGCCCTGGGCTGAAGCCTCCTCCCGACTGTGGAACGCCAGAAAGACCCGGAACCTGGAGGACGCACGGACAAACACACTGTTAGTTTTCAGTGTTAAAAAGAAAAAGTCCAAATTGTGAATATTGATTTCTCTAGTAGCGTTACTTTCTTTTGCATCTTTCTTTCTCCCTCCATGTCAAACTCGGCTATGACTAATCCCCTGCCTTTGTGAATGCGATGCGAATGTGAATTGAATCACAAACTACGTATCACGATTAACATTGAATCGGTCAAAGGAGGAGAGATTCACATCCCTTGCGCTAAGTGACACACTAACCTTAGATAATCTATGTCTTCATTTCTACAACTACACTTAGGAAAAGGGAGCCTGGAAGTAATAGTTCTAATTCTGGCCAATGTGTCTCCTCCCCAAAGGCAAAAAATCTAATTAAAATAAAAGTCAGAGGCTTGCATTTGAAGAGCCAATTCCATAACAAAGGAAGGACTCCAGGTAGCTAACTGGCAAACATTTTCAATGAAGAAAAAAAAACAACAACAAAAAAAAAAAAAGGTAAGATTTGTTTTCACATAATATGAATGGAAGTGAAACCGTGGGACGCTAGAAGCAATAAGCACTACAGATACAGCCAACCGAGTACTGGACCAGAATAAGATGTTAGATGCAGCCATTACCGGTCTTGCGGGTGGAGGAGCGTTAGGACCCATGTTGTGGGGAACTGGGCCTTGCATTGCTCCTGCCATGGGAACCCTCTGCCCAGACACCGGCCCACGGGCGTCCATGGCCCTGGGGTCACGACCTGAGGACACAAACCAAGACCAGGGTGAGTCAGCGATGCTCAGCAGAGCCTGTAATGTCCATTTACATTACTGCTGCTGGGAAATCTGACCATTATACATCACTTAATTGGCAAATAAGTTTAAAAATGAGTTAGACCATTTGAGGTGAAAGAAAGTTCATTAATACATAACAGCAATAAAATTATAATATAGATGGTCAGCTCATTTTCACGGTGCACAACATAACCATTCAATGTAAAAAGGTTTGCATGCTAACTGAGAGAAGTCTTATTGGCCTCAATGATAAATATGAGGAAATGGTTTATATTCGAGAGTAACCGCAGTACTACCTGAAGTTTAGGGTGCATTGTCAGGTCATACACAACTGTGCTCACTCTGACGCACACAGATTTCCACAGTGCAGTTTGGAAATCAGGAATACCAGTAATAAAGTTTACAAAAAGCAATGGAACTTAAAACCTACTGCTGAGACAAAGGACTTTTGTATCGTTTATTGGCATTTGGCCCATGAGCATGAGTGGTGTTTGGAAGGGTGGAGGGGCTCCGATGTTGCTCAAGCTAGATTTATTACAAACACACCCACACCCAAAGTGTCAACTACATACACACGATTACACATGGATTTAAAACTATGATAAAGAATCCTGTGTAAAATAAAACTGGCAGCTCTAAAACACATGGCTCTCCTGTATTTTAAAATACAAAGCAATTATGAGAAAATTAAAAAATTACATAAAGGAGATAGTAATGTTTGGAGGACAAATGGTATTGAAGATAAAAGAGAAAACAGTCTGTGCAGTGGCGTTCTCAACAAGCGCACCAATTTAAGTTGAAGCACTAGTGGCACAGCTACCTCTGGTTTCCATTGGAGGTCCCCGCGGCTCCATCATTGGGGGCCCTCTGGGGTCTCCCATCATGTTTCTGGGTTCACCCATGGGTGGGCCTCTCATGTCGTGAGGAGGTCCTCTCATATCCGGAGGGGGTCCACTTCCCATTTGGCCCATGTGTACAGGTGGGGCTTGGTGGGGTGGCGGAGCTCCCATGTAGCCCCGGCTAGATGTACAGATAAAGGTAACACACACACACACACACACACACACACACACACACAACATTAGAGATGGCTCTAGACTTGAAACAATGAAACCCTTCTAATATTCAACTGGCAACTTCACCTATTTTGTCCGAAACCCAAAGTTACACCATCAAAGTGTTTGTTGCACAAAAGTGGCGATGGACGGCTTAAATGAACACCCTTCCAAAATACACACAAACTGTTCCATTGTTAAGGCAATGTGATCCAGGTGAATGTCTTACGTGGGCTCGATGACCTCTCCAGTGACAGACAGCAGAGTTCCTCCTCGGGGATCATTGGGACCGTCTCCCAGCAGGCCTCTGGGCGGGATACCGCCTGGTCCTGAGTGGAACAAATCACATAGTCAACCACATACATACACATCACTGAAACAGATGGTTTTCCACTCACTGACCAGGAAAAAATGCAAGTCTTAATCTACATCAAGATTGGGCTGTTACTTCGGCCAAAGATTTCTGGAAAAGGGCACGAGGGCATGGTGGAATTCACAAACCACACACGACCGCAAAAGGAATGTGTTCACCCAGGATAGATATCTCAGAACAACCGCAGTTGTTATGGGTAGATACATCGCACAATAAAGTAAACAGTGATCACAGCAAACTGCCACAGGCGTGTCACAACAGAAAGGCAGAGATTGGGAAGATAACTGGAAGAATAGGGATGTGATCAGGAAACACACAAAAGCAGGAAAAAAAAATGGAAAACTGTAATCTCCCATTAAAAATGAAGTGGGAGTTGTATGTCCAAAACAACTGAAATCTTGTGGGTAAAAAAACACAACAAAAAACATCCCAGACACACAGACAGAAAAAAACGACATGCAAATATTTGCCTACTTGTGTCTTGTAAATCTGGTGTCATTAAGCCATGAGAACATCAAGACGGGAGGCATGCATTACAGAGAAAAGGTCAAGAGCAATGGGTGTGTCAGTGTGAGCTTTCCAGTACAATCATGTCTATTGTCTACTGCACCACACATGTACTAATAAAAACAACATGAAAACCACAGACACGGCTACCGGAATCTACCCAAACTCAATGTCAGTGCACAACATTATTAAAGTCAGTCAATCAATGTAGATGTGGTCCCAGTCATGACAGTAATGTGTGTGCACATTACTGTCAGAAATACTTGTTATATAATTTATCTAACATGTGACATAGTCTGGGCCTAAATGTTACATCATGTAATAAGCTGGATGTGACCCTCCCAGATATCTTCTCTGCACAAGAAGCCTAATTTGCAGATACACTGCTCCAGATTATATTGCAGCTAAAATGACTTCTGGGGTACAGACTCCCTCATGCACGGTTTTTGAATTGAAATTGACCTAGTATTACTGCGGCTCATTTAGCATGTCTGTAGGATGCAATACTTCTAGTATAATCTATATTTAGGTAGGCATTAATGCCTTGAAAATACCAAGAAAAAGTCTTTTGTTGGTCTTCTTTGTTAGTCTGGATGCCCCCAATATACAGGCCTGTTTCCATTAGAAAATGACACTGTGAATTTGATTAGAATGCAATTTTACTGCAGCCTATTTTAGGATTGAATGTAGCTTCTTTAACCTTTAAGAAATGTATGGCATTTGTAAATGTACATTCATCAAGATTGTGTAGATAGCAATGCAGATGATTCAGATTAGGAAGTGGATCATCACTTCCAAAGAAACCGTGTTGACTCATGGGCTGTCCCATGCAGGTGGGGAGTGAGCAGCTGCCCCATGTGAAGGATTTCAGGCATCTCTGGGTCTTATTCACGAGTTCAGGTAAAAGGGATTGTGAGATTGACTGCCAATGAGGTACAGAAAATAGATATATGGAAACAAAAAAGCTGATGGATTTTTATTTATGTCCCATAGCTCACGTGTCAAAAAGCAAAAGCACAGAGATATCCCACCCAAGAAGCTTAATTTGACTACAGAAAAGCAAGATTCCTTGGAACCGACACGCTGCTTTGCCGCATGTTGCTTGACAGCATATTCAGCAATTTCATGTCAGTATTGACACTCAAAGTTTCCGTGGTGTAAAGAGCAGGCGGAGCAGAATCGTTTTACTTCTGCCAGTAAGGAGAATGGCTGTCATCAGGACATTTGACCTGAACTGCTATTGACTGGCATTACCACTGACAATGCCAGGAAAATAGTGCGCTTCAGGAACCAGTAAAAACAGTGGGCTTGCAAGATGGTAAGGGAAGATTACAGTTTGCCGTAGCAATCTCTAACAAGTCCAGATTCTATACAGAGCCAAGGCACAAAGACACAGAGGGAATGGACGTGACCAGCACTACGGGTAAGGCAAACACCATATTAGGAAATTGCCCCCTAAAAAATTAAGGCCAATGTCAAAATGCACAATTTCCATCTCTTCCAACTGAAGCTGTCATAACTATTCCTGTATTCTGACAAAAAATAAATGAATCTGTTTTGTCCTTTGTGACACATTTTTCTGTTATTTTTGAGAGATGCCTGACCATTGAAATTCACTTGTCTTAAACAACTAAAATGCTCCTTCCCCTAGCTTCCAGGTTGGACCTTTGTGGCATGATGTGAATTTGATTGAATACAAGAAAAGGAGTTGGAGTTGCGCAAACATTGCGTGAAAATGCGCAACTAAGATGTGAAATTGAATTTTCACAGTAATACAACTAATTCTTACTTCCTCCTATCTTATTAATTAGATGCTGCTGAATACACAAAACTCAAAAGTGCAGTGAACCACAAAAAGGTTTGAAAGCGCACAGGTATAGAGGAGTGAAGTGTCTCATCCGTGGCTGACTGACCTGAATTTGCCTCTTGATGCCCACAGTGCCATGGCAACAGCACCGTGGTAAAAACACAGAAAGTAAACACAGAAAAAGAAAATGAATAAGGCTGGACAAAGAGGTGTGTCCACTCTAAATCCCCCAAAAGAGATCACTCAACTCAGAAACTTGTCTGTGTTCTCAACATCTAAAGTCTTCAAGAGTAGTAACTCTCTTGGAGTCTACATCCCACATCCATCTGTCAGGATCAATAGGAACCGGCAGTCTCGTCTCACCTCCCTATAAAAGTATAAGTAGTCCCAGTGTCAAGGTAATTCAATAATGACTGGGGAGCCTTCACACCATTTCACTTCTGACAAATGTCAAAGAAGGACCCGTACAAGGAATGAGCAGAAGGAACAACATGGAGAACTCATAAAGCATTCAAGAAAGTGGTACCATTTACAAGAAGATCTCACCATCAGCACAAAAGTACAAGCACAAACAAGAGACACAGAATACATCGGCATGGTAAGGAAGAGTATAGACAACACGGAGATGAAGACATGCACGAAGAACTAATACGGTCATATCTTCATTGTAAATAAGTATCAGGTGGGATTTCTCCAGACATAAATAGTACTACCATACCTGACCAATGACCCATTGAAATATGGGGTGAGGGGCGATATTCTTGCAACAAAAATTGTTTCTGTATGTATACAGACATGGTATTCATTAAATCTCTAATAAACCCGGATAGAAATTAAGGTCTAGTGGAACTGTAAGTTATGGCCTACACATGTAAAAAATATGCAGTGATGTATGCAGCCAGATAGAAATGCTACAGTAAATTTAGCATCTGTGGCCCACAGTGTGGGATACCGAGCAGGGGGGAGGTTTTTTTTTCTCTTAGCATTGATGACACCTGAGTCTGCACAATTATGGAGCAAGGTTGTAATGCTACTTAGTTTAGGATCTGAAGCCCATACTAAGGGATACAGAGTAGAGCACAGACTGCAGTAATTTTTTACAACATAGTTGTATTATGCATGTAGATATTGAGGTAATATTGTTTGCAGGTAATTAATGAGGTCGAGATGTGGGTACAGGTCTTAGATAACAGTGGCACAGCAATGTGAAGTCTGTGGGTATAGCGGGGGTAGAATGCACTGTTGAGCCTTCTTGAGGTGGCATGGGCCTAATTCAATGAAACATCGGTGAAGGAAGCACCTGATAACCCCAACAACATACCCACACTCACATGTTCAACCATGTAACATCTAGATTAGACAGCTAGTGAAAGGTGCCGTTTGTCTGACCGGTCTATTTTATTGCTTAGCCTGATGTCGTCTGTGTGGTGACCATATGTGGATTAGTTCACCATTCTTTTCACCATCTGAATTGGGCTTCTATATGAATGATGACCATAGATTTTGGCACAAGGAACTGTTACATCTTGTGTATTGGTACAATGTGAAGTACACTAGTTAGGGATTTCAAACAATATTTAGGGGCTGATTTGTATCCAATCTACTTTAAGCATCCCATTTTTAAAAAGACAAACAGACAGGTGTAACAACTCACTACTGGTTCATAGTTTACAGGGTCTGAAGAAGTGGATGAGTGTTGCAGCGCCTCTTGCACTCTTATTCAGATCATGATTAAATGTACTACTGGTTTGCGTTTCTCTTCATTTGTCACTTTTTCACCTTGTTTTACTACCTTTCTAGGTCACTACTGGACTGTGCAGTACGTTGTTGTCCTACACTCCTAGCCGCTGGCCCTCGTCCAAAGAGTCTGCCAACCGAGCTGCTGGCACAACGGACAGGGAAGAGAGCGGGGTCGAAGGCGAGAAAATAAGGAGATTTAAACCCTACCTTCCATCTACTGTCATAGGGAACCTGAGATTGCTGGCAAACAAGATGGATGAGTTGTCTACCTGGGTCAGGGTGCGATGGGAATATTGAAAATCCAGCCTAACATGCTGCACAGAGAGACAGCAACAAGAGAATGCACTGGACTCCTTGATCACGCCGGTGGGTTTTCAACTGATGTGAGCGGAACCGGGACATGAAGGCTTGCGGCCATATTGCCCGCTGCAGGACTTCTCACAAGCCATTTAAAGTCTGCCTTCGGCTAATGTGGGTTCAGCACATGATGTCATCCACTCAGCTGTCATGGGATTACAGACACAACATCCCAGCACCTTCATTGCAATCTCTGGAGACTTCAACCATGTCTCTGCCCCCTCGTACAGCCTGACTGACTTCACCCAATACGTGAAATGTGTAACAAGGGAGAATAAGACCTTGAACTTGATGTATGCAAATGTTAAGGTTGCATACAGAGGCACTATACAAGAGAGGACAGAGTAGACTGTTCCTCTTGAGGAGGATCAGGTCTGGCTCAGGTCTTTCAATGTATGTAACAGGCTACTCTACATCTTCCATCCTTCAGGGGTGGCCAGCACACCGTTCTTCAAAGCTGGGGATGCAGGCAGGATTAACAAACTGGTTAAAAGGGCTGGCTCTGCTGTAGGGCTGAGTGTGGAAACGCTGGAGGCAGCAGCAGTGGGGAGGATGAAGACCTCCCACCCCCGCTATGGTGAGCTGATGAGGCTACAGAGTACTTTCAGCCTTCGCCTCAGCACCCTAAGGTGCACCACAGAGCATCCTAAGCGCTCTTTGTGCTGACAGCCATCAAGACTTTATAATGCTTTCTGCCCAAACGTCCCCAGCCTCAGCCAATTAGTAGGGTGCTGAAGACAGGGTGCCTGCACTGTCTATGTGAACTAGCCTGGATTTCATTCATATTCCTATGCTCTGGACTAAACTATCCAGCATTTGCTTGCAGTTTTTCTTATCTGCACGCGTTTCTGTGCATTCTCTGCATACCAGTCATATGGTACATTTGACATATTTTCTGATGTATGCTACCTCCTCCCATAAACATGTTCTGACAATGGTAGTAATATTAAAAAAAAAAAAACAATGTACATGCGTTTTGCATATTATCATTGTTCTGTACATATGGTATCTCCTTCTGGAGTTTTGATAAGGGAAGAGCTAGCAATGCAAATATCCAAATCGGCAGATTCTGTGTTTATGTTATCTACATCTGTAAACTAAATATACTGACATGGTCTGTAGTTTTTTTTTTTTAACAACACACATTTCACACCTACACACTTTATGGACACATGTAGGACCTTCAGTAGATTTGTTAAATGTGAATATGACAAACATTTTGCAAATCATGTATATTTGCTTTAAATTCATGTTAGTTCTTTTTAATTCCCATATCTTTATTGTTATATATGTATACATACACACACGTATATATATATATATATATATATATATATATATATATATATATATATATATATATATATATATATATATATATATATATATACACATACATATACACACACACACGTGTGTATACACATATACATGTGTGTGTGTGTATATATATATATATATATATATATATATATATATATATATATATATATATATATATATATATATATATATATATAAGCTTCATCTTGTCTCATGACACATCGCTCTTTAATGTAACTTGCAAGGCCAGTTTCTCTTTCATGAGCAAATCCAGTTATGGGACCAAGAGTGATGTAATTTTCCACATACCGTACATATGTATTGCTTTATGTGTGTGTGAAGCGCACACATCAAGATTCAAATACGGCTTTGCTCTAATAAAGTAACAAAGTAAACCGTGAGGGACGTTGTGAGTCATACCAGTATTATACTATTGGCAGCTGGCCCAAAACCTGTATCTGTTCACATGCAGTGTGACCACACCCCTCCCACCTATTGTAACATGGCATGCTTTGCTGTTGTTAGATACTGTTCACCAGAGATCGTCCTCTTTATACAAGCAGGGTTGATTAATTGCTGGCTGAATATGAAGAAGACAGCAAGAGGTTCCTATTTGACGATGGTTGACATGCAATTTAACCAACTGTAGAACAATAAGGCTAAATCTAATGCAGTGGCCCGTCCAGAACAGTCGTATGATCTGACTAGAGAGCAGAGGGAGTATGGGTGATACCTTGAGGCCGCTCGATAGCAGCCTGCCCAGACGATCCTGTGGGAGAATGCTGAAGGTTTCCTGAGCCAGCATTAAAGTGAAAAGAACAGGAGACACAGGACTCAGAAAGTAAAGCAGCACTTTCAGAGCATTTTTAAGCATGCTCATGAGATTCTCTCTCTCTCTCTGACACACACACACACACACACACACACGGGTGAAAAGGGGTGAATTAATTATGATGAAACTTTAGAAACCTAACCTTAGTATATAAAGACATTGATGTGCTGAACAGAAACAATGAGGCCCTTGAATGTCAAACATCTAAGAAGAATATCAGTTCTATTTCCAAACCCTCTCTGCTACTGAGAACCATGACAGTCGACCTGAGTATACCCCGTGTAAGGGAGCGCCACTGATTCCAAGGCTATCATGACACCTAGTGACCAAAATGAGCCATGACGTGGAAAAAAATAAAAAAATAAAAACTTGAAAAGAGAACAATCTCCAAGAATACGGCATACAACAAAATAGCTGACACTCTTTAAGATGTCATGTTCTCATTTATCTCTTTAGAAAATCTTTTTGCAGTACTTTGCTTAAGAAATTGGGGGAGGGGGGTTGGGAGGAGGTCATTAGTAAAGAGGCTTTGCAGTGGCGTCCTAAATCTCCAAGCAAACACAGCTGGTGCCAACATGGAGGTCCACTTGAGAATTAACTGTGCAAAAATAATGGCTAACTGCTGTTTGTTTCAAAAGTAGGTATACATTCTTATATACATTATTAATACTGACTGTATTATTAAATATTTTTCCTGTTTGTTTTGTTTACGACTATTGACTGTTGAATTGTTCTGTTAAAATGACTAAATACTGCTAAATACTGCATTATTATTGTTTAAAGTTGTATAACTACTTTTTTTTTTTTTACCTACATACTGTATATAATAAACATGCTAGAAACCAAAGACATCTGAAAATCTAGTTGTGGTGTGGGTGTAGGTACATTCAGTAATGTAAGTAAATTGGATGGTCTGAAAAGTTCCCATATTTCGATTACTGTGCCACAGCACACCGCCTTTTCTTCAGCCCCTGAAGTCCTAGTCCCCACTCCAAATACTCCAAGCTGTAGCTTTTGCTTTGTGAAGCATTTTGAATGTAAACTGTTTTTAGATAACTGTATACATAGTTTGTTACTACTAATAATTAACTGATCTGACATTGTTATTATGAATAAAGTCAGATCAGTCAACCAAAACAAAAAAGGTTGATTTTTGGCTTTGTTAGGTAGGTAACTAGCCAGCAAGTTAATTTAGCAAAGCAACTGATGTTAATATTAAGACACAATCACAACCCACTACTAATGCCAGCAACTCACTTTCTAACATTAACTGCTGTGCAAATCACATGTGTTAACAACAAAACAGTGATGTTAGCTGATCAGATACTTATGGTTAATATTTATGAGCTGTATCAGTGGTGAAATGACCAGTTAGAAACAGCACTGAAATTAGCCATACTTGCTCCATACTGTTTAGACGGCCAAGTTGTAAGTTTGAAAATGCTATCAGCTGCTAGGAGCCACTGCTGCCCAGGAGCGGAGGACCTCCACTATGGCCGCCAGAGGCTGCAAAAGCCCCAAAAGCCCCAGGGAATTATCCCCCAGAGAAAGACTTAACTTCTAACTCTCCATTTTCAAAGACTGGAAATGCAACCATAAAATGTACAGATATTCCAAGACGAGTGGGAACCCTGAACATGTATATAAAATTATTTTAAAAGGAAAAATCTACTCTCAGATACTTTTACACTGTTAGATATAATCTATTTGTGATGTCCAATGCATTCCAAGAGTTATTTTGTGATGATCTGTTCTAATTTACATTTTGGTATAACCACTTTCCCTCAACCTGCCTCATCTACTTCTACTTCAGTTAGTGATGTCCTACATTCCCCAGAATGACTTTCAACACCCCCAGAGAATGAGTGTGAACTTGTTGCTTTCAGTCAAAGGTATAAGGACATATAAATATAGCAAAATTGTTGAGTAGAAAGAAGCCCTTGCTCTTTGATTCTGAGGAGCTGTCATTTACAACTGATGTTTTACATAACTGAAAACAATTCTGCTATCAAATTCTATTGTAGCTGCACTGGAAATATTTTGACGTGACATCACACTGTCTACGTTTGGCTGGTTATCTGGGAGAATAAGAAAAATACACCACCAAAGAACAAAACGGGCCCAGAAATGCAAGGTACATCGTCAGTAGCTTGTTTTTAACAGTGTTAAAGTGTTTGAGTGTGGATTTTTCCTTGATTCAATGAGCACAAAAAAGTAGGTAGTCACTTCAGGGGCCAGGGTGTGTGTGAGTGTATGCTATGCTTTGTAATACCTAAACCCGGAAACAATAAATAAGTATTGAGTGGAAAAATGGGGAAGTAATATGGAGGTAGGTCAGCTGAAGGGCGATTCATTTCACATAAACAAAACCGTTCAAATGCACAATAAGACATTTATCTTCTACTGTACATACAGGTGAGGAACTAATGTTGGATGTAAAGGAACAGTCACATCCCACATATTACCAATCACTGACCTAAATAATCAACACAAGGATGATGCTAACACAACTAACTTAGCTGGTGATGTAAGCATGCATGTAGTTTGATTGTTACCTGGAGGCCCCACAGGTCCTTGTCCAGGCATGGGTCCTGGGACACCGGCCATGTTGGGGGGCTGCATCATCTGGGGGGCCCCATTGACATGCATTCCAGGCTGATCAGATACCAAAATGAAAAAAACAAAAAATCATCCCTTAATCTCAAAAGTTACTTGGAATGTGAATACAAGATTACCATTTTTATAAAATTAATAAAATAGGAGTTTGAAGTTCTAAAACAACAAAGCACCTTATGCTATCCCACTTTGCCTAATTTGTGGGTCTTAGATACACAGTGGAAAAAACATTAGTGCCACATGCTCTTTCTATGAAATAGTCTGAGCAGGTGAATTCAGGTGAAAGCTGTGACTCCTTAATAATTTCACTGATTAGATTTACTTCAGTCATGCAGGGGAGACGTAGGTGAACGGGGGGTTTTTGGTCCTCTTGGCAATCAAGACATGGATTGTGCACAGTGGGGTGAAACTCAATATTAGGAGTTGCTAATATTTTGTACACCAAGTGAACATTATACTATATTCATGGTTGTCGAGTGAAACCCTTGTATCTCCAAACTGTCAAGGAAAACAGCCTTGCTCTCAGCTTGGTCTGAGTTCATCTGACAGGTTTTGAAAAGGTTTCATAAGAGCAAGCCGGGTTGTATATTTTTTGCAACCCATAGAGGAGCATGGAATCCTTCAAGTAAAGCTAAAATGAAAATCACCAAAACTGGAGTTACGAGGTTTTCACCCAACAGCGACATATGAGAAAGATTGTGCTGTTCTTACCACAGGCTGTGGCTGCGAGACTGGAGCGTTGGGCTGGGCCGGAGGCGGGTTGCCTGCTGGAGGTCCTGCACTCTGGGTGCTGGGGATCAGAGGCTGGACTGGAGTCTGACGGTGGAGCATTTTCTGTAGCACAACACACAACAGAGTTATACAGAGTCGCTGCTCTCAAACAGCCGAGTTGGTTCAGAAGTGCAGACTGGCATTCAACAAAAGACACAGTTTGCATTATCGAATTTAAATGAAGTCCATACTGATTGCATTAAATAAATCAAGTAAGGATCAAGTAAGGTATGTCTAATCTCATCAGTCTCACCAGGGCAATCTCAGGGTCAACAATCCTCATGACCACTTGGGCCTGCAGCAGAGCATAGGCCAGCTGAGGGTTCTGCAGCAGCATGTTCCTCGCCTCCTGGGGACTGTTCTGCACACACAGCTGAAGACAGAAATCGGGATTTAAGTCAACAGAATCCAGAAATATGACAGTCTAGACATTATGAATGACGGCAACCGGGAAGTCCAAAGCACAAAATTGTGGGCCGATTCTTTCTAGAGAGACAAAAGGAGAGTTCTTTATTTTATGAAGACATGTTTCAGTTTTGTGGGCTTGTACATGTCCGACCGGTCATCTGTCTATTTCATTTTTTGCTGCGTTCTCATGGGTCAAGTCCATGTCCATAACCAACAAACGTAGTGGTATCAGCACACCACAGGCGAGAAACAGAGGTGCACCGATAGTATCTGTAGTATCATGAACAGAGCCCAAACACTAATACTCGGATCAGCATATGAAGCCGTCTCAATACTGATACTTAAATGGCACAGGCTTTGGCACAATACAGCCCTTTCCCAGCAGGAGGAAACGTTGTCTGCAGTGTGGCGATTCCTTTAGCTCAGTGAAACAGTGCCAGCTGTGCTAAGGTGTCTCTGGCAGAGTTGAGAGAGAGACGGACTTATTGAGAAGAAGAGGTAAAGCAGCTGTGTCAAGCCGTCAAGCTAGAAGTGAGGTGATTCAAGGTGAGGTGAGTAAAATCTGTCACTGTCCTTTTAGCGGGAAAAAACAATGAAGTAATGGTGTTATACATATTGTGAGCAAGACCTTTTGGGGGAAACAATTCCATTTTTCATTCACCACAGACTCCCCCTTAAATATATTTTCACTTCTTGCTTTTCACTCTGGTACTTTGCATTATTCAAAACACTTTGCTGCACATGTTCATCAACAAGGGTTTTTGTTCTGCAAGTTTTGACAGAAAGTCCTGTTTTTTTATTCTGGCTGGCTTAACACTGCTGGGCAAAGCTGGCTGACATCAACATGCTGAAACGCTGCAGTTTGTGAAAGCAAGAAGCTATATCCACTACCCTATTTCAGGTAGACCATCGACTACTTTATTAGCATTTATTTGATTGAGTGTTGTTATCCAATGGTCAGTGCATAATTTGATCAAATGAATAGATTAACACAACTGATGCACTTGCTCCTAAGATCGCTTTACAATACTTGGAGGCATGAATGACTGTACAGTATTCAGATTAGTTGTGAAAAATTGGCATATGTGCGCCTCTGGTGAGAAACAGTATGTGCAACTAAACGACTGATTAATTTAGAACGTTAAGCAGTTTTATAAAAACTGGAATACAAGTTCCATGAAAATGGACTGAAGGTTTTGTGGAAGGCTCTGGAGGAAGGGTGGGGATGAGAGTGAAAAACAAGAGGCAGTAAACCAACACACCTTCATCTGTTTCATGAGTTCAAACATCTGCTCTGGGGGCAGACTGGCCACAGCTCTGCTGATGGACTCTGGGGCCTCATCCGGCTGGACATTTTCTCCATAAGGAGACTCAATAATGGGGGCTCCTGTTCCCAAGCCTGTGCAAGAAAAAAAAACAATATATGCAGCTACAGCCTCAACCTAACAGCTCTCAGCCAGTTCTAATTTAAACACAAACACACACACACACACACACACACACCCTTTATACAACTGTTGATTAACACAATGCTCAGAACATGTAAATACTTACTTTTGAGCTCTTCCTTGTTCTTCTCACTGGCTGCATTGTCAACACGGAGAGCCCGACCGCTGAACTCTCTCCCATTCAGGTTCCGCATGGCACTGAGTGCCGTCTCCTGGTCTTGATATTCACAAAAGCCATATCCCTTTGGCTTTCCTGTCTCCCTGTCATACACTAACCTGAAAACCAGCAGACATAAAATTATCATGTTTTTTCTCTTAAGAAAAAAAAATACTGCCATTTTAAGTTGTATGACGGCTTAACAGTAAATATGCTGAACTGACTAAAATTAGTTAGGAGTGTGCAACAAAAATATGAGTGCACAATCTGGGATTGCTCCATTGATTATGAAAAACTGACTTTGAGGACTCGTGATACTTACCTCAACTTGAACAACAACATAAGGTTAATATCGCAAACGGTGTAACATCACAGAGAGGAGGATAGGACGATCAATTATTTTTTCTGGCTATGGGACACGTACAAACATATCTGAAATTCAATGACACTCTCTTTAACTCACCTGAAGCTGACGACAAGTCCGACTTCAGAAAAGATGTCTTTCAACTGTTCTTCTGTGGCTTCATACGGAATGTTTCCCACTATAATAGTTATGACATGAGAGCATGATGACAATAAAATGTTAATTCCCATTTACATTACTAAGATTTGTTTGCTAGCTACCTTTGCGATAGGTAACGTTACCTCGTTGCCTAGCTAGCGACACAATAACATTAGCCGGCTAACTATGTTAGCAAGCTTGCTTGCATTATTTAGCTTAAACCGTTCTTTTATCGACATCAGTGCACCTACTGAGCAAATCTATATATGTACAAGTAACATAAACATACTCACCAAAGACTGATCGTAATGAACGATCTACTGCTGGATCTCTACTCGCGGCAGCTGCAACTGCTGCTGCTAGATTCGCCATTTTGGGGACATATATTAATGTAACACCAGGAAATAAGCATCAAACAATATCCGCTTTCAGAAAAGGGCCGTATTCAAATACATTTCATCCGACCTTTACTAATGTCTTGACGCTATCCACTACCTACGTTTTTTTCGCAAGAATAATAAATCAATGATAAACAATAAGCGAAATATTTATTAAACTACAGGCCGCGGGTCGTTGCAAAGACTGTCGTCAAATCCCGGCTAGGTAAAAATAAAAGATCACAGGTCAATCGTCAAAATCGGTAACGTTACCTGACAAATAGATGGCGCTGTTGTCCGCTGTTGTCTATTTGTACCGCCTTTCCGCACATGACAGGATACACGTGTCGAAGGTGTACACTGCTATATCAGTTAAAAAAAATAAAGGAAGCCATTCAAAAAACGCAGCCGATGTGCTGCCGAAGGCCCTCCTTGTCTAAAACAGAGGATTTGGTGAGTTGTTCTTTAGTGACTAGCTATCATTGCTAAATAATGTTCTTAGCACAAAATGTAGCAGTTGGGAATTTCAAGGTCTCAGGGCCTGTGGGTCAACAAAGTTAGCAAACTCCAATCAAAGCTAAGTTAGGTCAGATAACATAGGCTTGGTTTCGCAGTGAGACTGTTATGATTGAGTGCATTAATATAACAGCCAAAACTTAAGTTATTACTAAGCTAGCAAGGTAGCTAAAGTACCTTTTTTGGTAGCCTTAGCTACCTGGAGGCCACACCGAAGCTAGGTCAGTCCATATATGGCATAGATTGCCGTTAGGAGTTTTGGGTGAGCTAAAGTAAATTATGCTAAGATGACTATGCAAATATTAGGGTTAGAATTAAATGTAATAACAGTAAATATCACAACTGTGATTAGTTGTTTCCTTGTTATGTTTTCTCCAGTTAGTTTGTTAATGTGTCAGTCTGTCAGCAGGATAACGTTATCTCAAAAACTTATTAACAGCTTTCCATGAACTGTGGTGGACAGGCCTTGGGCCAAGGAACAATTGATTAGATTTTGGTGGTGATCTGGATGTGGGATTTCCGCCATCATCAGACGATTATGTTTTTAACCATAATAGATAGAAACTTGTTCAGAGTTGGTGGAGGTTTGTGCTCTCCAAATGGCTTCTAGTTTTATTAAATGTAGTTAGCAGTGAATGTATTTAGTACCTAGTCAGGCACACAAAGAATTGTGCTTGTTGTCACATATCAGGGTTGGTGCTCATTGTCTCATTCAAGTCACATAACCATATTTACCTTGACTATAAATAGCTAGATTTCTCGCAGTCAAGATACTCTAGGATTTTATGATTCCATTTGTTGTTAAGCTAAACTGGCGCTAACATTCTATAGAATCACCAGGACAGAAAATGTATGAAGTTGTTAGTTACTTGGAAGGGGAATATGAAATAAGATAGCACAGCAATTTGTCAGATGTCCCTGTAAAACGTAAAGAAATGTAATGTTAATGTTTAGAATGAACGTGGTAATTATGCGAAAATATGTAAAGAAAAACTGATTCAGAAATGCAGCCTACTCAAGGTTTATGGGTATGTATAAAACATGCATTTTCGTCTACAGTGGTGTGAAGAGTTTTGGGGCCAAAACACGATGGTTCCACTGGGGCTCGAACCCAGGACCTTCTGCGTGTAAAGCAGACGTGATAACCGCTACACTATGGAACCAGTTGGCTATATACAGCGCAGATTGTCGTACTTCAACACGGGCAACATACCGAGACGGTGAGTGTTACCAATCACCCAGCTGCTGTATGATTACAATACTAATATTCGATGGATTCGGCTCGACCTTCATGTCAAAACCATGTCTTTGAGATTTGATAAAAGGGCGACAAACTGACAGTCCAGCCAGTCCCGGTGCCTTCCCTTCCTGTGTCTGCTGCGCTTCACCGCAGCCTGCAGGCTTCGTTTCGCCGTGCAAAATATTTGGCAGTCAACTTCATTTTCCCAGTAAGCACAGTTTAGGGGCTTGGTTATTAGGGCTTATGAGAAATAGTTTCAGTTACGAGTCGCGTCCTCTTGGGACGTTTTGACTCTGCGGCTGATCAAATAAGCAGCCAGCGACTTGAAATGCTAGTGGATCCAGTCAGATAGCTCGCTCGGGCGACCTCATCTGTCCTTATTTCCCCTGCTCGCCTCGTGCAGTGCACCTAACATCTTGAAAATGCGGTTTTAGTGGTAGAAAACTGACTTAACTCTGACTTACTGATTCAACATTGCCCCTTCTGCCTATGTGCCAGCATGAATGAAGTGCTGACATTTTTACATTTGTGATTGTTTTAATAGTACAGCCCTTAAATACTTAACATCCTCTGTAGAAATTTAGCAGGGTGCCATGTGCTCCAGTGACATGCCATTTCCCACATGTAAAGAGAGCAGGACACAGGTAATGTGAGGCACCTGACCAGCTTATAGGTTGTGTTAGATTTCCACTCAGTGGGCCTGCTGCTCACTGTAAGGCCAACAAGACAGAGCTGTCAAGGCGTCAGATCAAAGCTGTCTTAGTGTCAGCGAGGGCGACATTAGAAATTAGAAAGTAGGAATGAGAATCAACTCAAGGGCTGGACATGTATTTACATATAATTGCGTAAGTGAACAAATGAAAATAGTGACCTTTGGCCATATTTTTAATTTTCCCATATATAGCCTACTAACATAAAGGCTGCTTAACATCAAGCCCTAAACCACATGACAAAGCACTGGCTGTGCACACTGCATGGTGTTTAGTCAACCAAAATAATACATTTTGATTATGTTTAACGTTTTACAACCGATACACAGCCCGCCTTACGGGCCTGAACATGACACATCGCTGGTTGTGTGTAACATTCAGTCAAACAAAATAATGTATCCTAAAGTATAATAATTAATTTCTTGACCATGATGTTTCTACAGGTCCCATATAACATTTGTAGGCCAGAATGTGACACATCAACAGCTGCAAGGTATTTTGTCATAGGTCATTTATTTACACCACCATATTTACACCAGCGGGACACTTGGCACCTATCCTTTAATGCAAGTTCATTGGTCCTTGGAGTAGAGTCTACAAAATGGAGAGAACATGTTGATCTATTTATTGATCTTCACTCATCATCTCCTCACACAGATAGGTGCTTCCAAACTGTAGTATCATGTCTGGGATGAAAAGGTGGAAACTCGTGCATCCCAACAGAATAAAGCATGGCCCTCACTGCGCTGCTGCACAGTGATTCTATCAGTTTTATCTGCAAGTATTCTGGCATGCTCTCCACATCAAATGCAAATGGATCTGTTAAGACTTCAAACCTGAATTTCTGAGCCTCACAGTCACAATTCTCCTGCTAAATTCTGCTTTGAGATTGTTCAGGCTGAGCGTGTATCCCGCTCTGGGGAAAGTGCTGCTGGTGGGTGTGTTTGTCACTGACTGACAAGCCATAAAGTGAGCATCAGTTCAGCGACTTTCCAAAGTCTCTCCAAATGTCCATGACTCCATATTTCTGCTGGTGTGTGGTTTCAAATCGGTGATGCCAATTCTATTCTTAGAAAACAAGTCATACAGGATTTTTTTTTTACACTCGCTAAGGAATAATCCATCTCCCATCTCTTGAAATTGTCTGCCTCCAGCATCATCCCTTCTTTTTTAGTCATTGTGAGCTAGCTATCTAGCTTGCTTGCTAGGTGCCAGTGAGGGAAGGGCAGTTAGGCTGTGTTTCAAAATGTGAGGGTGATGGCTGCATCTGTTTATCATGTGGTGCACAATAGCGCACCTTGAGAGGTAACAGGGACTCGTATTCCCACCGATCCTAGCTCCAACATGGCAGGCCACAATGAATTGACAAGGCAGATTCGTATGTGGGCTGGATCAAAATTCATCCATCCCATGGCTGTTGAATTTGACATACTATGTGGACATGATAAAGATAACTATAGATAACTGTAACTATGTTGCATGTGAAAGAGTTGGTTGTTGATGTAATTTCATTTTTGTGTCAGCAATGTTAAACCTATATGAATATGTAATGAAAATGCCCCCCCCCAAAAAAAATAAAAAATAAAAATATGTTACTAAAATTTTAGTTTTTTTTATACTCTGCTGACTGATTTATTTCTTTTTTTCTTTTTTACAATTTTAAGTGAAGGAAGATCATTATTAACTGGTGAGTGAGATAATGATTTTGATGTTGTCACCTTTTAAATAGGCTAAATATTTTAAGTATTTAAAAAAAATAAATCATTTAATGTTTAGGTCTATATTCCAGGAATGATAGTCTCTAAGTGAATTCAAGCAATTTCTAAATAGTTCTTCATGCTTCAATTTTGGATTTTTCTGTAAAATCAGTGTCTTTCTGCTGTGACATAGTGAAGTGATTATTCAGCCATGAGTTTGGCTACAGATGTGTTGCTAGTTGTCCCGTTTCAATCAGGAAGTACAAAAGGCATCACCAAAGCACATGGTCTGAAGTGAAACTAAAGTTTAGCATCATCATTTATCAAATAATGGCTTTCAATCAAATTATGGCTTTGTTATCATTGCGGTCAGTATCCTAATGCTTTTGTGTGATGTAGCCTATATGATTTGTAGACACAAAATTATTTCTTGCAATTGTATTATTCAATTAGAAAATATTATTAAAAAGATATGTTCCAATGAATTCAAATGGAAGGCTGACTGGCCTACAGTGAGGCCCAAAACAGATTATTCATCTGGAAATGTCCACTGGCATTACAGCTTTGTCCAATGGTGTGACAGGAAATGTGTGTCACGCTAATAGTCACTTTAGTGGTTTTGATGACCGTCTTCTTGCGCACACTTGTAACGCAAATAACACAGCAGACCCTGCAGAGCCAACCTCAGTCCATGCATGCTGCCCCTATCAGTGGGACTCGGCCACGTTCCGCCTTATTGTCCATCTTACTCTCATTGACCTCTTCTGTCTGATCCTGAGGCATGACCCCCTGCCTTGATGTTTCAGACAGTAGCACAACATCTGGATTTGAGCTCCGTTTCACTGACTCTGTCCTCTGGGTTTGTGGCTTCAACGCCACTTTGATGAAAGCAGTGGCCTCCCTCCCTGGGCAGAGGGACTTGTCCTGAGTAACGCCTCTGTAATGTGTCTGCCAAAGCCTTCAGCATGTCGTGCTGCTTTTGATAGTGTCCTTTTCCCAGAACCTTTGGGCAACAGCTGAGGAAATGCTCCAGCGTTCCTCTCTTCTTGAGGCACAGGGGGCATAATGGTGACTCAACCTTATCCCAGCAGAAGAGCTTGGAAGAGTCGGGGAGGGCGGTGTAGACTGAATCATGTGCTTGACACACTGAGGTGAGATCTTCTGGTCGGTCCTTGTCCTGCTCCCATCTCATCCATATACCTTCCTGCTCCCCACACTTCCTCCTGGGCCAAATGATGTCGCTTTCTGTTGAGTCTCAGTCCATGGGAGGGTGCCATGCTGGTGAATCCAGGCCTGAAACTCACCCAGCAGCCCTGATTTGCTCGCTGACATAAGCCACATCTAAAGCTCAGAACAAGTTGCCAGGATGTCCTCTCCTTCAGAGTCCGGCCCAATAAGAGGTTCCTTTGTAATGGATGAGTGCCTTTTAGGAACAAGCAATGGTTTTCAAGCACCTGTCCCCTCTTCATCACCAGGATTTTGCTGGCTGGAAGCATATCTGTCTCCCTCTTGATTATTTGACTTGTTTGTGTTCCAGTTGTGCCCAGCTTTTTTTATTTGCGGTTTTAAAACATCTAGTGCAGCTGGTGTGTGTCATGTTGCCTAGAGAACAAGCATGGGCTGTTTATACCGTGCGTATGCTTGCTCCAAACATCTGTACATTCGGTGATTCAATATTACAATCACAAGTTTGCTGGCATTTTAAAATATAGTTAGGATTTTGACTCATCAAAGGCACTCCCGTATTGACCAACATATCACAGGGTGTGGCTTAGTGATCTGAGCAACAGAAACTGAGCAAAAGAAAAGCATTACATTTTGAATTGTAATTATTTCAGGGGTTCATAAAATACGAAAGGCTCAATGTAACCGTCCTCCAAGTTGGGTTTTGGTGAGCCGGTGGGCATATTTGCCATTAGGTGGACTCTTATTCACCACACCTTATATCATGAGTATAGTATGAGTGATTTTTGGCATGGGGGTCCCAGTGGGAATCAAATCCCTCAGTCTGGCAGTGTTAGTGCCATGCTGTACCCCTTGAGCTACACATGACTGCATATGAGTCTACCTGTGAAATGGCAAATGAGGTGCTTTTGAAATGGTGGCGGTGTTGAAGTCTGCAATTTGACATTTTCAGTGTAAAAGCTTACCAGCACTAATTCTATTATCAAAGTAATGTGTGGTCATTATTGATGGATTTGAAGATACTCTATAGATGACATATTCAAATGTAATTTAATTAATTTTATAATGGTATATGTTAAATATGCCGCTAAGCATCGTTCCTAAATGTGTGTTGAGTCTTTCTAAATACAGTGAGAAGGTAGTCTACCCAGAGAGAGTTTACCTGACTCCAAAGAAGTGGCTTGCAATTAACGATTCAAGCCCGTCGAGTCCCAATCTGTTTGTTATTCACCTGTAGGGCTTTACCCGGCGCTAGGACCCAGGGTGCGCGATTTTCATCTCCAGCTGCTGCAGACTGAAAACTGGCAATAAGGGAAGATCGCGAGGACAAGCCAAAATTGCATACTGTATTCATTCTACTTCAAAATCTTATCCCCGGCCCCGCACGGAAGCCTCTCGGCAGAGAACAATAGCTTGTTGCGCTGTGTGCAGGCTTTGTGACTGTAGACAGTTTGGAGCGCAAGGTAAGACGGTGCAATACCATGCGATTACTAATAACAAAGGCGTTACGGGCGAGCAGGGGGCATTAAAGGGGGCATTGCACAACGCCATTGAGGGCAAGTAAACTCTGCCAAACTTTGACCTGGATGTCTGTATTTTTCAAGTTTTTAATGCCTTGCAGAAGCTACAGTAGTTGGGTGATGCCTTGCTGTATCCCGCGGCATTATGTAGAACCGTGTCACATGTATGGAGACCCAAGTTCTGCCTCGAGATGACATACATGATATTGCAGTCGGCTATCCAAACGCTGACACAGTAACTGTGAAGTGATGCATTTCAATTTTAGGCAAAATATTTTAGCATCATCTGACGGCGTATCGGAGCGCCACTAACCTGGCAAATAAGAACACCATCTCTGACTATTTCACTGATCAATTGTCACGCTCCCGCCGTTTATTGTGGAATAATTCATTACTTACATCAAGATGGTAGTATAATGCGCCTGGTTTTTACTTAACGTTCAGCCCCCTCCTCCCCAGCCTCGACATTCAGTATTGTCCAGGTGAACCACGAACTTAGACGGGACATCCTCGTAGCTGTAAACCATGGCGGCCTAAATAGGGTCGATAATCTCCAATATGACTCACAGATAGATGACCATGTATGCCCACTTTGAGGACGGCATTCTTAAAACCAGGCCTTCGAAGTAAACAATGTGCCTTCATCTATAGCCATGCTCGGTAGTTGTCACAGTGCATGTGTAGGATACCATGTTCCTGCTCGATAGGTTTTTTAATTTTACGCATAGCTAACAAGTTTTTGAATCCCGAGGCTTCAAACATCCGCTGTGGAGCCTGTGAACCAAACTCGTCTATAATTGGTGAAGCCCCGAGCAGCCGGTCACTACCGGGATAGCTCTTGCGCGGTCGTTGAGGTCTCCGGGTTACCCCAGCTCAGACACAATGCAATGTGTCAACTGCCGACTTCGTGGTCTCCTGCTTACACCGATATTGTGCTCCACACCGTTCCCCTTTTGATCGGCGTTTTTGGTTTCCTAATTTCACATTTGGCCATCTGTCAGCGATTTGGCTGTTTGCACGCAGCCATTACTGAGCGAATGGCGAAGGGCATGTTAGAGCTCACACACACCGATCCACTCACCGATATGAAAGCGGCGAAATAGTTTGCTCGCGTACGCTCTCGTCGGATGGACGGGATCGTTGTCCTGCGCCGCCTCGGTGGTCAGTAAAGAAACAGATCACGGATGGTAATAAACAAACTATTTCACTCTCACGATAATGTCACGCTTGCTTTATATGCACGTCTATATCCTTCCCACCACAAGTGTTGAGAAAAGTAGGAAATTTGTTGGCCTAAAGGAGTGGATACCCTTGTAAGCTACAGTAGGCCTATACTGCTTTCAGGATTCAGGTAAGACAAGTGGCCTAATTATAGCAAGGTAACCTGTGCTGGGTAACTACTGTTCCAAAATATGATTATCTTATGGGAGAACATAAATAGCCTGAATATATTTACAGTTTGGGAGCAGAACCACACGAGATAAAGTGCATATCCTGTGTTCTAAACTGATTTGACATTGCAAGCTATGTACCAGAACCGTTTTTGCTAGACACCTGCATAACTGGAAGTTGCAGATATGTCGATCATTCACCTCATACCTGCAAATGAGAGATGTTGCTCTTTCACTCAAGACAGTCAACACGTTCTAGTCAGCTCCTTTGCAGTTACATTTGTTTGTTTTGCAGTACTTTTGTTTGAGCCAGATGTCACTAAATAAGAAGCTGACCTCAATTAGGTTTTAATGAGCACTTAAACACACTGAAAATATTGAAAAGTGGGTTTTGTCTCACACTGTAGATTTTATCACTAATGTATGTAAATGTGATGTCACCTGCAGGGGAGATTTCTCCTTAAATCATAACACACCTTTAGAACTGTCTGATCTCCATGTTTGTTGGTGTCTTATATTTATATAGTATATCTTAATACACAGAGCTGTCTTTCTGCATCAGTGCCTAGTGTTAAACTCAGTATAACTGTGGAATCACAGCATGACATGTTAAACATTATTGGATACTTGTCAATAGGTTGAAGGCTGTTATTATGAATTAGTTCAGGCTTGTGTTGATTATGTGCAGAATTGTCCAGTGGAGAACTGAATTCAAACCTTGTCCAAATTGTAGGTTTGCTCCAAACTCAGCTCAAGCCCACACCTCAGTAGGAATTCATGAGTGTGAACCTGACATAATCAGAGTACATGTGAATGCGATTCACTGCACTGCAAGATGTCATTTTGTTGAGGGAACTCAAAGTGAATAACGCTGTCTTTGTTCGTAATCTCCTTAATCAATGTTTATCTGCAGCCGTGCTGACAAATCACCTGCACAGTCAGAACCCAGACTGGTTAACCAAAGATAATTATTAAAAATTAAATCTGCCAGGTTCTGGTTTGGTTGGACACAATAGGGTTCAGGTATAAAACCACAACGGTCAAGTATAGTGGATGTTGAAAAAGTATTTAACATACTGTATATCTATGGGAGAAAATAACACTGTATGAGTTGTCATTATTAGTTATTATGGATTCATTTTGAGTTTCAGCATTTTCAGTGAAGGGCAACAAGCATTTGGGGGTGAATATGCAGGTACATTATACTGCAGACCTCTAGAGATTCTACACATAGCCTGTGGGGTTGCTAAGGATTGGGGAAATGGTTCCTGCTCATTTCATATCAGCTATAGTGAATAAAGACAAGACACAAAAGGGGATTAGCAACAACAACAACAACAAAAAAAGCCCCCACCCCCTAGTAAACAAATGTGTGTGTTTCCAGAGATGAGGCATTCTGCCTTTTATAAAACTGGAATTATGGAGGTCAGTGTTAGGGGCACTGCATATGAGGCTAGCCCTCATTCATTAAAGTTAGATCCTTTTAGGGGACCAGCACAGATGACCAGCATGCCTTCAAAGATAACATGTCTCAGATGGTTATAGGTTTTCAGTTCATATGAAGATCTGTAGAAAAGGCTCCAGTGTCCGTCCGTCTCCTCCATGGCACCGTGTCAGTGTGTAGCCTGTAACATTTACAACATGTAATTGGAGTGCCCCACACACCCGGAATCTTGCTTCCTCGTGTTAATTCCGCTGCAACAGAACCATACCTCTCCCACTCTTTTTTTGTATTTGGCAATTCCGTTCAGCAACCATCACCCCCTTGTGTGATTCCGTTAATTGACTTGATTGTTATTCAAACGCTTGCACCCGTTCAATAAGACTCTGTGCCTCCTTTTGGTTAACAAAATACAGTTTATCACTTCGTTACTCAGATAAGCCTTTTCAGTTTAGCGCACCGTTACACTCTTTGGTCGCGATCCCTCTTTCCCCTTGAGCGGCTGGAGCTCGCGTTGCATGCCGGTACCTGCAGTCCTTACCCCTCCCAACCGCTCCAGCTTCTAATCCTGGGCGTGGATAGCCAAGCACTACATATCCCATGCTGGCTGTGCACCTTCTGCCCCTCTCTCTCCCACCAGACTAGAGACTGGAGATACGGTACGGACTGTCTTGACAAACCCCCCCTCGGACTTTTAGAACCGAAAACCGTCGAGATTAGTGAACAGCCACGGACGGCAGAGCGAAAGGCTGGACGGCGCATTTGAGTCGTGCTGTACGTCGTTCACATGCCATTTGGACGGACGGGTTCGTAACTGTTTGTGTCATTAGACATCTTTATCTTGCCTGCTAATTACCTTTAGAATTATTCAGTATTTGGGAGAGTCTGGGGGACGAGGAGGATCGATTCGGGTCGGGCTTGGCGAATGCCTTTCAACGCCGAAGTGGCTCTGCGAAGGGCCGATAGGAGACGGAGCACTTCACGTTGGTCGGCCAGAGATAAATAACAGTAGCCTGCCTAAACATGTAAACCACTGGGAGTAATGCAGAGGCTTCGCGGAGACTTTGCTGCGCAGGGATCTGAAAAATTATTCGTGGTGTTTGGACATTGGAGTTGAATATTGTTTGCCCTTTTTTCGTGTAGTGGCGACCGTTCCAGCACTAGCCTATCTAATAAGTTGTTACCCACCCCTCTGTTAGTTGTCCAGCTGGCTACTTTTTTATCACAACATTTGTGAGTAACTCAATGCAGCCCATGTCAGTTTCCGTTGTATTATCAGCTGGTGAAATTGATTGTGGTTATCTGTTTGGAAACCACGTCACCGATAATATAGGCTGACTTGGTTGCCTGTTTGTGGCTTGGTGAAACGGGATGGTCGCCGGAGTTTTGTTTGGCTCTGCCTTGGTTTTTGTGCTTTCGGCTGATGTTGACTACCTTATCGGGAAAGATGTGACACATTGCCACATTGTGCTCGTACGACGCAGCCCAGGCACTCGATGGGGAATTCTCCTGTCACCGGATTGTCCAAACATCTGTCTTCATCTTGAAACATTTTAATTTGTGCTCGCACGTTATTCCGGGGCTTAGAAATGAAGGGAGCCTGTTCAGTTTGTTCGTGTGTTTGTCTGTGGGCAGACTGATCACCTGAGAGGCAATTGTCATCCTCTCATTATGGTGACTGTTCGCCATCTCCCGCGAGCGAGCGACCCGGAGCTCTCCAGAGTTTTTCCGTGCTGATATTGATACAGAAAATGAACTGTTTTTGTCCATGCCCGGATACCACGAAATGAATATGCCATTGGTCGTATTGTGCACTTTATCTCTTTCAAATATGACATTGGGACGTGTGTCTTTTGTGCCGTGGGCTGGACAGTGAACTGACCGGGTGGAAGTAGGCTACAGTCTGAGTAATAGAATATTTGGTTTCTTCAAATCCGCTTTCCTTACCGGTAATGGCAGGCTTGACTTTGTTTTGACTGAGTGGTGTTGCCCACGGTGTGTGTGCACTATTGCATGTATTTATTGGCCTACATCAGAGCAGATGAATTCAAATGATGTGGCGGAGTAGACCGCGTATCTGCAGCACAAAGACAAACTAGCTGTAAGCAACATGATGTTATACGGTAATGAATGCAGACCCTCCTTGCATTCAGCGATAGCTGCATCGCTGTATCCCTTTCAGTCCGTATTCGCAGATTCCAGCGGAGATGGTGTGCCCGGGTGTCAATCATTATGTGCATTAGATTGGTTATGTCCCGGTAACTTGAGAGTAAAACATTCCCCATTTCCCTAAGATTTGACATAGATTTGCGTCTGGTCCCTTTTTGTAGTTGTCTCATTTACTTGCAGATGCGCTCGCCTGCGCTCACCTCGCTTTTACCTACATACCAGGGGCTTCTGCTGTGTGTCGCCGGTGTTCATGAGAGTATTGCAAATGTTTATTTTCAGATGTCATCAAGCTAGATTGAATATTTGTTTGTTATTGTTGACAGTGTTGTACATGATTAGGATTGTTTTGTCATGGAAGGTATTCAATCTCCTGTGAAAATGTTTTGTTGTTTGAATGGTTTTCAAAAGGGAAGCAATGTATGAATTTAATCCACCTCTAGATAAGACTGATGATCTCTTACACTCCAGCACTCTCAGTTAAATAATGCATTTAACAGAGGTGGGCTGCTTTATCCTAATCATACATCACCCTTTAAGCATGAGTGCCACAAATTGTCCAGCGATAGATATCCATTGAACAAGGATCACAACTTTTAGGACAGAGCTATGGATGATTTAGGAGAGTTTAATTGAAGTATATTTAGATGGTGAGACAATCATCACTCCCTTTGCTTGCTGTGGTCTCTTTACCTTGCAGCAGTGTGCATGGCTTGGTCAGCACTGAGCACATATAGGCTACCTATGCAGCAGTAAAGGAGTGTAATTGAGAGGTCACAGTTGATGGCCCCCTGATGCAATAGGTCTCATTTCACTCAGTGAATATCCTTTTTTAGTAAAGACAATTCACATACTGGATTGATGGAGGGCAAAGCACTGCCAAATGGTTAACATTCCCTACTTGTAACCTAATAAAATCAAAAGGAACAACAGAACAGATATGTTCCTCAATTTAATACACTTTACTGTGCTTCTCTGAATTATCTCCTGGTTTTGAGGAAATTGTAACATGTCTGGCCTCCAGGAAGTTTTCAGTTGTCCAATATTGTTTACTCAAAATCAATTACTCTTGCATAGAATAGGGCCTGTTCATTCAAGAAGGATTAAATGAAAGTATTTTGTGTAATCGAAACTAAAACAATATAATCAGTGATGGTATTGTTTTAACACATTAAGTGTTTTTTTTCCCTTTTGTATTCTACAGCATATCACTGTATTTCAAGGAAAACTCACATGACTGACTCACCCACCCCTTGAGGCATGCTGTGTTAAAGAAACACCTATGCAGGTAATTGTTTTTATTACAGTTAGATTACTAGATTAGAGCATTCTTTCCTCTTATCTAATTAACATTGGCCTCATGAACTTATCTTATTACTCAGGTGGATCCTACACTAATGAATGTAGGGGATGGAGGCACGGTGAGCAGAGAGATCGGTGCTCCAAATAAAGCGTCTACTAGTATGGTGGGAAATCCCCCCCAGACGCTGCCCCCTGAGTTCAGAGGAGATGTTACCCTCAGTCAGCAAAACAAGAACACCCCAACAACAGACTGTAAGACAGCAAAAGCCTGCCTGGACCCTAACAGTTACAACCACAGTCCTGAGGTTCCTCCACCTCAACAGCTCAACAATGCGGCAATGTCAGGCTCTCCCCTCACCAGCTCTGACAAGAGAGCAGACAAAAGGGCAGAGGTCCCTAAACTCAAGGCTGATGGTGCCGGGGTTTTCCCCACACCTCAGTGGTCAAGCGGTGCAAAGGTCAGCCCGGAGGACTCGCTCAACCCCAGTCACAGCAATGTGACATCCAGTAAGAAATCACATACACAAACACAGTCAGTGCTAAGTCTTCCTCCTGGGTTCCAATGCTCCACCATATTTAAACCGGGCCAGCCTGTTGCCTTCCTTCCATCCACCAACTTTTCCTCTCCACTTTGTAAAATCACTCTTCCACCAGCACTGGGTCAGATTGCAGCATTGAGAGAGGCCACAGCCAGTCAGTTTCAGAAAGAAATTCAGCCTCAAAGTTCAGGCGTCGGAGGGACACCTCTCATGCGGACCTACCCATATCCATTCTCTGTCGGCCGGACTCCCACTCCAGAGAAAAAAACAGGCACATCAACATCAAAACTAAAATCCAACCTAACGTCGAATAAGAGCTCCAAATCTGTAGGGGAGCATAAATCCTTAGCCTCAGTGGTGGCCTCGCCAGCTATTGCGCTCCCATTACAGCACCCATCATTAGGTTCTGCCCCACCAACCCGCTTCACGTTGTCTCCCACCGCTGCCATCTGCTGTGGCCCTGCACTGGCCAGTATCACCACTCAGAGCAGACTGCTGAACCACGTGGAGAAAGGCCACAGCATAGACAAGACATCCGTGGGCTGTCTAAAACCGAAGCCCCCATCTGCTTCAGAGGACCATACAGTCACTTGCCCGATTGAACCGAGGGACGTACCTCTTGATTTGTCTGCTAAGTCAAAACGTCCAAAATGCATAAATGACCCTCCAGTTCCTGTGATGGAGCAGCATCACAATGAGTCAAATCAGAGAGATTCTCTTAATGCAAAGAGGACTCATACTACCACTTATAGTTCAGCTGTGCAATACCCTATCTTACCCAATACCCACAGAAATGGATCGCATCAAAAGCAATCAAATAGGCCTCCAAATCACCAGGTCTTGGAGCCTAAGTCATCCTGGAGCAAAGGATCCTCACAAGACTCCTTAAAAAACATCCCTGGAACTTACGTAGGCGTGGCTAGCCCCATACTGGCTTCTACCCTTCGGGGCAAAGATGGAAAAGGGACTTTTGCAGATGAATTTCAGAATTTCGCAAAGCAGGAGTTTATATCTATCATTGACCAAGGAGAACATCTGGCCTCAAGAGGAAAGAAGCCATCCTATCTGATGAAGGGCAACCAGCATGCCCATAGTGTCAAGCATGTTAAAAACACCAGCACAGCCATACCTAAGAGCTGTCCCTCTAAAGGAGCCCTATCAACTGCCCTGTCGGTCTCCGCCAACGCTCAGACTCATCAAAAGTCTGGAACTGGCAAAACAGCAGTGTCATACTCTACCACTGTTGTCAATCCAGCATGGCAACAGCCAGCTCTTCTTCCTCACCAAGGCTGTTCTGTTCAGAGAAAAAACACTCAAGGATCCCCAAAGGCCAGGGGCACTGCAACTGCAGAGGGTTCTAAGTTTCAGAGTGCCCATCATAGCCCGTCCAAAACTGAGGATGAAAAATGGGAGAGAATTAAGTCCCCCCTATCTAACCTTGCGTCCATTGTAAAGCAGAAAACTATGGAAACAACAGCACTGACAGGCGAGGGTAATGGTCAGGCTGTACCTGTTGCATCTAGGAAAGCTGATGTACTGAATCCACTCATGGGGAGCCAAGACACTCAGTCCAAACAGACTTCTGCTTTTGAATACCCACCTTTCAGGTCTGTGGAGAAACGGCCTGGTATGCCATCTCAAGGGGATTCAACTCAAACTATGAACCGACTTGAGAAGGCGAGTGCCACTGAGCCCAGGGAGAATAATACTGAGATACACACCAGTCAGGGAGAACATATGGGACTACAAGAGAAGCAAGGCTCCTCAAAGCCTTCTGCCCAGTCTCATATCTATGGAAGCAATGCATCAACAAACGGGAACAGGATGGAGAGCAAACTAGCCCAGGTGTTAGAGGGGGAGATATTGAAGAAAGAAAGTGGGGCGTCAGACAGTCCTCCCAATGAAAAATTGGAGGGCATAGTTGTGTCTATTCTTACAGGCCAGTGTGCAGGGGGAGGCGACAAGGTTGAGAAGAAAACAAATGGAACCAAAGAGGAGTCGCCAACCAAAGCAAAAGCTGCTGTCATCAAACAAAAGAAAGCCAGTCCTAAGAAGCCAGCTAAGGAGAAGTCACAAACAGACCCATCAAAGAAAGCTGCAGGAACAACAAAGAAAAAGCAAGACAAGGAAAGCACTCCAACCAAAGTGTCATGCCCTAAAAAGGTAAATTACCTGCCTGTATTGGTGTGAAAGTCTGTATTAGATCTAAAAGATTTTAGTGCATTTATTATCTCCCTTTGGTAGAAATGTAGACTAATGTTTAAGGCAGCAATCAGCTTTTTTGGTTTCCAAGAATCAGGTTTTGAATAATGAATTTTAATTTGACATGCAGTACTTCCTTTTGTAATAATAATCTATGACAGATGATTCAACTTCCAAGGGTTTATTGTGAATCTTGTTCTGTTACATGCTCTCCTTGTTCTGTTACATGTGCTCCATCACCATGAAAGCTTTGTGATCAATAGCGTCCCATATAGTGTGTTCACTCTGTCCCCTGTGTGTTTCAACAGAAGAAACAATGTGCACCTGTGCTAGAGCAGAGCCTATCAGTGGAAAAACTTTCCCCACAGAATAAAGAGGCGATTCCAAAGGACAAGAGCAGTCCCAGCAAGGTTGAGCAGGCAACTCACAACAAACCAGGTAAAGTCTTTGTTTCTTATAATACTGTGACATTTACTGCCCTTAAAACGGTTCTCACAGTGTGCACAAATTTCAGATATCCAACCTCACTCGGCGTTAACAGGCATTTGAGTCATACTGAGTCCTTAAATTTAAATTATGCTTTCATCGCATCAGATCTGTAGCGTTTTGTAGAGCTTACAGTTAGCAATAGATTACTGTGTTCATCTCAGAGTTATAGTCGCTGTTCTTGAGATAAATACCCTGCAGTCACCCTGAGCAGTATGGTAGTTTGCATGCATTGTTAAGTGGGCAGGAAATGTCACGCATATGGTCTGCATACTATTTTTTGATGTCTCAGAAATGGCTATTCCTCTATGCTTTGTACCTGGTTCGAGTGTAACATGCAAATGTGTTTTAATCAGTTACAGATAGTGGCAGCAGTCCTCAGAGTGTAGAGACTCTCAACAGCTCTGCCATATCCAGTAAGGAGCCTAAAGCCACAGAGAGCTCCACCCCAAGATTGAGGAGGGGACGACGGCGAGCTGATGAGGCTCGGCTGGACCACTGGGGCTTCGCGACGCCATCTCCCCCGCCTCCCCCAACGCCTCCTCCCCCACCTTCACCCGCTACGCCTCCCACACAACCTGCCCGCCGTCCCAGAGGGAGACCTCGCACCAACCCCTTGCCAGAGCGAGTCTTTCAGGGCAAGGCCAAGACGACCAGCGCAGAGGGAGACACCCCTGCTCGCAAGAAACGCCGGCGCTGCCGTAACAGAAAGTATCAGACTGGGGAATACATCACTGAGAAAGACAAGTTGGAAGATGGAGAGCAGCTCGAGGAATCTGATTCCCTGAGACAGGACATTGGAATTGCAGCAGGTACCCAGTTTCCCTACGGGATCAATGAAGTTTCATCTTATCTTATCTGTTTCCAGCCAAGTTGTAATCAAAAGTGCAGCTGTTAGTTACAGATATAGCAAGAACGATGAAAATGTCTATATGTATGGATTTAAATTTTGAGTGTGAGCAGCTTTTAGAATTAATTGTATAATCTAAAATATATACTTGAATCACTGATCTTCTACCTTTTTATATGACGGCCTGTGGCCATCAAAGCTGGTGACTGGTTTATAGTGTAAGTGTCCTACTAATTGATTTTCATCGTCTTTGTTTGTTTTCTTATTCAAACTCAAATTTGTGGAAATTGGGTCATTGCGGCAGAAAAATATAGGAATAGGGAAAATGGAATATAAATAAGAATATAGCAAATGGAGGTATTAAACATACAACATCCGTCAGTTCCAACATATTAAAAACATATTGAGTAGAAATGTATGAATGAAAAATATGGAGAAAAAAAATGAATTACAGCTTTATGAGGATGTACAAAATAACAGCAATAGAACATAATGAGACAACCAAAAAAATCTGAGAAAATATGTACAGTATGAAAATGAAATATTTAATATATAGTATGAAATAAAACAATCTAAAAATATTAAGATATGTGCAATATCTAAAAAATGAGAATGAATATGAAGAAAAGAGATATGTAAATTTATAGCTTATGTACATGATGTGCCAAATGTGTGTTGTATTCACTAACGCATCTACAAAAGGCCATATGCACTCATGTACAAATGGCCATACAAAGGTTATTTGTATGGCCTTTGTATGTATACAGGCCATTTATATAGGCCTGTACATACAGAAAAAGTGACTCTGTGCAAGGTGCATATGCATTGATGTCTTTTCTCATTATTACAATTATCAGAATATTTATAGGTGAAGGTAGCATATGCACAGAAATGTGTCCAGAGACATGTACTGACTCATATGCAGAAATGTATGCAGATCATAAATTGTGCAAGCTGATGTATAGATTAGTCCAGCGCATAGGAATGCAAAAAGCAGTCCAGAATAGTTCTTATAGACAGTGCAGTGCAGGTGCCCCGCTTCAGCATCCTCCTAGATGGCTGAGGCAAGGGCCGTTGGGGCAGGAAGCATTGTACAGTGTGATGTTGGCACAAAAGAGCACCTAAAATACTCCATGCTCCATGTTGGGGCGGGTGTGTGCAAGAGGCTGAAGGTACTCTGTAGCTGCATCATCTTACCATAGATGGGGTGGGCGGTGTTGTCTAAGATAGAGTTCAGTTCTTTATAAAATGTACGTTTTGTTCCTCTGTTTGATGCCACTCAGTGCTGATAGCACAACCTCTAAAGCCAGTTTGTCATTACAGATTCACAGGCCAATCTGAGCCCCAGTGCCCAGTGTCCAGAGGCTGCTCTGCGGAGACCCTCGTTCACTCGCTCAGGGTCAGTTCGCTACCAGGAGAGCGAGGCCTCTCCAGAGTGCAATGACAAGCCTTCAGGGAAGAGGAAGTTCAAAAGCAAGCACTTGTGTGACAGTGATGAGCAGAAGGTAGGATGCTTGCTGATTTTGCTCACAGACTTACCGTACATTTTAAATCATGCAGGATATTAGGAAATACTGTAGGGACATTGCGCCATGAATAGATTAGCTTACAGTGCCCCCTTGCGGCAGTAATGATTAATGCCATTTATGTCACTATCCATGATGGCAGCTAGTCTCATACAGTACTGGTTCCCGGTATGTGGAGCCAATTGCCCTAAGTTTGCATTGCAGTACAATAGATTCCATTTCACACAGTGTTCTCATTACAAAATCTGTATTCTAGTTTAAGACCAAACGCAGCAGCTTGGGCAAGCGCTGTGCCTCATTCGCTATAGATGATGACAACACTGATGGAAAAAGACCAGACAGCCTCCCGGCCACTCCAAAGGGCTTGCCATCGCCTCCATCCAATAGGAAAGGCTCATCAGGAAGAGGCAGCGCTCTAGAGTCTCCACCCAGAAGACCTGTCCCTCCAGAGGTTCGTCGGTTGATTGTTAATAAGAACGCCGGGGAGACTTTGCTGCAACGAGCCGCCCGCTTGGGCTACCAGGTAACATCCCATCTAATCACCTATGTTGACGCTAACATGAAGTGAGAATCGTTCAACTTTAGACATTTTCCAACATGTTGATGTGCCTCTCTGTCCTTCAGGATGTAGTTCTGTACTGTCTTGAGAAGGACATCCGGGAGGTCAATCGGCGTGACAACGCTGGTTACACAGCTCTCCATGAGGCGTCTTCTCGGGGCTGGACTCAGATTGTCCAGATGCTGCTGAAACACGGGGCTGACGTCAACTGTAGCGCCCAGGATGGAACACGGTGAGGCTTCATGGGTCATGATTTAGAGCAGTGGTTCTCAACCTGGGGGCTGGGACCCATCCAGAGGGAGCGAGATGATTTTGGGGGAGTCACAAGTTGATTTCTTGAATTTAAAGAATTATATTTCTAATATTTACAAATTTACAAGTATTATCATGTTTGTAATCTTTGTGCTAAATGTCATTTTCTTGTGGAATAATTTTTAGCCTCTAGGCTTCCTCTAATTGGGGGGGGGGGATCATCATTTGGTGTCATTTAGTTCACTGTCCTACACTCTTACACCTGCAACAGGGGGTCAGGAGTAGGAATCACTTTGTTTTTTGGGAAGCACAAGCCCCAAAAAGGTTGAGAACCACTGATGTAGAGGATTTACATTGTCAAGATATTAGCTCATATATTGTTGTTAAAAATAAGTAATTAACATAAGGTCGACATGACATAAGGTCATACACATTGAAAGGTATTATTTATGATAAAACTGGGGATTATATTAGGATAGCATGGCTTGGTGATATGTTCTTTCTTATGCAGACCTTGGTCAAACAGTGGCTGCAAATACTTTCTGTTGTTTGTTTAAGCCTACAGAGGTTCCCAGTGGGTGTGGTTTGCCACAGAGGACTGTAACAAGTGCCAGAAAGTGTAATCAATCACAGTATTTGAAAGTTAATTTAGCATACTTCCCTGTGATAGGCAACTTGCCCAACACTATCTGAACTGTGTCAATGTAGTAAACCCCACCCATCTGGTATTCTATATAGGTTATTTGCAAATAGTATTGGACTCAGGTCTGTTCTAAAAGTATAAAATCTCAGACAAATAATAGTGTTTTTTATATATTTTCCTCAGGCCCCTTCATGATGCAGTGGCGAGTGATAACCTCCCAATAGTCTGGTTGCTGCTCAATCATGGTGCAGACCCGACTCTGGCCACCTACTCCGGACACACACCAGTCAAGCTGGCCCACAGCCAAAGCATGAAGACCTTCCTCACAGGTAAAGTATCCGGCTTGTTTATATTGGCCACCTTGTCCATCAGTTGAACTAGTCATCAATAAATGGATAAATTACCAAATTGATATTTTACCCCAGGGTGAACTTCAGGTGTCACAGCATCAACAAATACATAAACAACATACCAAAATAAACTATGTAGCAAGAGGCTATAATAAAGTTAATAAAAACAATACATGAAAGTAAATACTAAAAAGCTATATTTGCCCCCTTTACATTCACCCATCCTACAATGTGTCAGCACATGAGTAAACACTGTGCCCCCATACACATCAACATTGCACAGTGAGCAATAAACAATACAAGTTCTGTGTCCTCCCCCCGTATGCAACGTATACAAGAGAGATATTGCAAAAATCTTTATCCACATTTGTTCACATCCATATCCCATAGTGTAGGTCTACTAATGATAATGCTTCGTAATGATCAGATGTCACTTCTTTCTTTCCTACCTTCTGACTTCTTTTGTTCCAGAATATTTCACAGACCTGGAAGGGCGCAGCGAACAGGATCCCAGTTTACCCTGGGATTTCTACAGCAGCTCCCTGTTTGGTAAGATGCATTCATCTATCTATCTATCTATCTATCTATCTATCTGTCTAGACAGGAGCAACATTGGGTGCAAGCAGGGGAAGGTGGGAGAGGCGTGAAGTGTTTCTTGAAGAGATGAGTTTTCAATTTGTAATGGAATATATTGGGTGACTCTGCAGTCCTTCATGGGGTGGGAAGGTCATTCCACCACTGGCCAGGAGGGAGAAGAGTCGCGGCTTGTTGGAGCGGCGGTCGGGTGGCTGCAGGGAAGGGGGAACTGAGCACCCAGTGAGCACCCAGTCGTAGCAGAGCGCAGGGCAAAGGCCAGAGTGTGAGGCTGGGCCAGGGCTCGGCCACTGGGGTGGGTGGGGGTAGGTTAGCCCTTTACACCAGCACTTGGGGTTTAAATTTGATACAAGCAGCCACAGGGGGCTGGTTATCCAGTGGAGGAACAGCAGGATGGGGGTGGCATGGGAGAATTTAGGGAGGTTGAAGAGAGGGCAGACTGCAGCACTCCGGATGAGCTGTAGAGACTGAAGAGAACACGTTGGGTAATTTATGATGACAGTAACAGACTGCCCAATATTGTCCCAATATGTAGATAATCCGTTACTTTATCTACAATATCTTTCCTTTTTTTTTTGTGAACCTTGCATGTATTTCTGCAAAATGCGTAGCACAGTTGCAACAGAAATTTGATTTAATACTTACTTTTGATTATGAATTTAATACTTACTTTGAATTATAATTACTAGTGACAAATGGAGTGCACTGCAGCAAACTGTGTGATGATGACAGAAGATTTAAACGGCTTTCATTTTCTGATACAAAGTATCAGAGGAGGCTGATTTCCACTAAGTCTGTTGCCACTCTTAAAGGATAATACCAGTGTTTTGTTTTTTTAAGTTTGTGTCAATTGTCTGGGCTGCCCCTCTCCTTTACATTATTCCTGCTGGTGTCTGCACATAGTCAGCATAGCTGGAGATATCAAGGATCATTTTCCTGCCTTCAGAAGAAGCCATTTGCTTTCATTCATTTTTGTTCAGTATGAAAAACAACTTCCACAGACCTAGATAATCCATCATGGTAAACGTGAAGCTTTAATTTGGTCTTGAGTTTCTGTTTTATGGTTATTCTGTTGTGCCCAGGTTGAGCTTTTTCATATCAATGGACGCATTGCGTTACACTCTGCTTACTGTCAATCACCCGACACCCACAGGAAGAAATGGGTCTCTGCCAGGAAATAATCCCTCAAAATCACCTCAACAGACATTATTGTCTTATCCATTACTTTTTATTTAGGGTGTCATTGTTAGTCGGGACAGCAGTTCATTTCAAGCTAGGTTTGACACTGTAAAGTTTGTATTTTAAAAAACGATGGAAAAAAACAAGTAAATGTTAAAACATTAATTACATACAGCATGCATAGAAAAATGATTTGGGAGATGTAAACTTGATGTAGACACTGGTAGATGGGCCGTAACACTAAATTTCTCTGGTATTGTCCTTCAACCGATCGGAGCATCCCTAGCACTGAATGTGAGTCATGTATTGTGGTTTCTGTGAACACACTGCCCACTAGAGGGCGTCCTAACCCTGTGCTGAGAAGCAGCTCATTGGCAGTTCAGATATACAGCGAGTCTCTCCGATCCTCTGCTCACCTCACTGAACCTCTCTTTGCAGAGACTGACCAGGAGCCGTGCTGGGACTTCTTGCTGTCTGAGCAGAATCAAGAGCAGGAGGAGAAGGGAAGGGGGAACACCGAGAGAGACTCCGACAAAGATTGCCTTCTGTTTGAGTTCTCCTCCGAGCCCCTCTTACCCTGCTATCATGTTCAGGTGTCATTAACCCAGGGGTGAGTTGGCAAAGATGAGACAGTGTTGGCAAGAATTATTAGAAAATGAACAATCGCACACAGTCTAAAGCCTCAGACATACCAGACACTGAAGGGATGGGCAGTGGACGCTGATGTTAATGGATAGTTAACACACCAGCCGCAGCATGTGGACGTAGCGATAGGTTTGTCCATTTTCTCCACGCCCAGCCATTTGACGATTAACCTACTAATGCCTTTACTGTTGTTGTTGATTAGTAAATGTGCACTGGTGTGAATTTTAAAAGCAACAGAGTCATTATGGGATGATGAACATCAGATCTGCCTTTTGAAATATAAAAACAGATATTTAGTATTCAAGCTACAATTTTAATGAAGAAAGTGAAGAAGATGGATGATACAAAGTTAATCACTGAAGTGGAAAGGTACAGAGTGTTATATGACCCTCAGCATTGTTTCTACAAAGACAACATTTAAAAACATAAGGCTTGGGATGCTGTCGTCTTGCCTGTTGGAGCATAATGTTTATCCTATTTTCATTTATTGGAATGAGGGGGCATTTCACTTCTGTGTAGAGTATTTTTTTTACTCATGGAAGTTTATGCACGTAATAAAAACGCTCCCGGTATGTTGCCCTGCAGCAAATCCCACACATTACTTCTGCTACGTGCCTGTTCCGCATCTGGTGTGAAGCAGAGTTAAAGTCAGTGGTTCCCAAAGTGGGGTGCGGGGACCCGCTAGGGTTCCTTGATGTCACTCCTTGGAAGTTAGCACAGGGAGAGAATGAATATGGATGACTGTTCTGATTGTAGGTTACAGTATAGACAGTTATATAAGCCAGATTGAACAATAAAAATGGGGTGTATTTCCTTCAGGAAACGGGGGTCCATAGTCTAATGTGCATCTATTTGTGGATCCTTGACATGAAAACCTTTGGGAACCACTGGTCTACCTAATGTATCTTTCTTTATGCATACTTCAAAATTGGTAATCTACAGTAAAAAATAAGATTTTTTCTCTCCCTAACCTATGGCTAATACCAGACATGTTCCTCTCTGGCAGCTTTTGCAACTGGTTCTTGCTGACGGACGTCCTGAAGCGTCTGAAGATGTCGGCGAGGATCTTCCGGGCGCGTTACCCGCACCTGGAGGTGGTGACCCTGTCCCGGGCCGAGCTCTGGAGGCAGGTGTCGATCAGCCAGGTGAGCTCGGCTTTGGCGGCGCCGCACAGAGGCAAGCATAAGGAGGAGGAAGACAAGGACGAGGATGAAGAGGGGCTTGTGGATCTGGTGCGCTGTGTGCCAGAGCTGCAGAGACTACTGGGCTCCTCCATTCACATCCTCCAGGAAGAGGAGGAGGAGGAGGAGGAAGAGGAGGAGGAGACGCTGCCGAACACAGGGAAGACACGCGGCCGATAGCCTCTGTCCCGCCACTCTTCTCTAACCTGTAGACTTTCAAACTGTTGTCATTTTCAAATCCCCAGTGTGTCAACCTAGTCCTCCCTGCAAGCAGCAGCTCGAAGAAAACCTCTCCGTCCATTGTAACGAGGGTTATGGGTTTAAGCGTCTAAACTCCAGCTATGGTACTGACTTGACACTCCACCTCTGACCTTTTGACCTCAGCAGCAAGATGATTACGTGGTCACGGCAACACCACCTCAAGGACCGGCACATCAGAGTGGTCAGTGCTGGAAAGCAGCTTTCAGGTTCCTATCTATAGGTATATTTGATTACCTGAGAACTATTGAGAAAACTTTTTTAATGATTATGTATGTACATGGTAGTGTATATGTATATCTTGCCATCAGGGTTAACACATTTGGTTATATAAATGTATTCTTGTGGCAAGGGATGGATTATGTTTAGGACTTTTTGTTGAGTTTGTTTGTTCCTGAGGGAAAGCGATATTTTTCGATGGGAGATAATCCAAGGCTTTTATCTTGGTGAACTCTTGCGTAAAGCTAAGAGGCTTAAGGCCAGCTAACAGAGTCAGGGAGGCCATTGGCCCAGATGGTTTCTCTGTCAACCTGGGAGACCTGGAGACCTGCAGAGAAGAGACCATGGCACATAGATTCACCCACAAAACACACACACACACCCCCGCCCAGCTCACAGCCTCAAGTCCAGTTTGTTCCTCTCGTTTTATTTTTCACCTATCATACTCGACAGATCATTACTGGATGGACATGTAGCTTACGATGTTGCTTTGCATTTCATTTTGTGTGCACATTTCACGAAGTATACCTTGGGTGGCACTCAGCTGCCCCGCCCCCCCTCCCCCCCCCCCGCTCAGACTATGACATGTTGTTTTTTGGACCTTGAGAATGAGAACTTGTTTACAGAACTGCACAGATGGAACGTTTCTGCAGTAGTGTTCTCCACTCCCCAGGTTGCACTCCTCCTGAACTGATACAGAATCCTGTGGATCACTCTCAGAGGAAAAGTAGCACCATCTCTGGAGTCCAGAGCCTCTCAGAGAGCTAGATGCCCTCTCACTGCAGCCACGACTGTCCCTGTGTCCTTATGGTGTTCCCGGATCCCACCGTGCTTTGTGTTGCGAGTGTTTTATTTACACTGTTTGTTGTGCTTAATTTAATAGTCATTAATATATTTGACCTCTTATGTATCTGACAAAACTATCTATGAAATTGCTTTGTATGGTTGGTGCTTCATTTTGAAATGTACTTATTAGGATCCCTTTATTCTGAGATTTTTCTCCTTCATTGCAAAACAGTATTTCAAAAAGCAAAAGTACAGTTTTATTGTACTGGTGCTAAGATAGATTTTGTGTTGACAATCAATGAAGTTTTGGTTTGAAGTCACAAACTAATAAAAGATATTTAAGACGAAGAGACTGAAATGTAAAGAAAGTATAGTTTAGTTAAAGAAAATGGGATACAGCAAGACTAAATGATTTTGAGCAGTGTGTGAGACCTGGAAAGAACCTTTTATTTGATTCTTTTATAAGAAATCAACAAGAATAAAGCATGATTGTGAATCATCGTTTTTACCTCTTCATTTTGTCTATTAGGTTATCTTAATTTCACTGAATGAATACTTATATTAAATGTTCAAGTGAAAATTCACCCTAAGACTCATTTCACATCTTATCTCTTTGTCCTTGAACATTTAAATGAATGAATATTTGTGATAAATAACTAAGACGGAATCCAAGGAACCATGATATTAATCTCTGGTGTCACTAAGAGACACTTTCACATTTTTACTCTTAAACCCAATTAAGTTTTATTTCATAGTAGTGATGACAGTTCTGAACCAGCAGGAGATGCAGATATATGCTTGGAAAATCAAACCCTGAATGCAATCACAGCTTTAGAAACTCTAGGAATTGGTACTTGGTGACGTTACAGATTAGACAATTGGCTCTCTGTTTCTAACATTTGCAAAGATTATTCATGCACTCAGCTCTCCGCTCAGCAGATAATAGGAATTGACATGTAAAGTCTGTTTGTAGATGGGTGATCAATTTAATGAAAAGTACTTTCTCATTATAATTAGTGTGATTGGGAGATTTGAAGAGTCATAACGTGAGACTTCATTCTGTCAGTAAGATATGGTCTGGCTTTGATTATGTCCACTAGAGGGAACCAATGACAGAGACTCAGTAAGCAGTGAAACTGAAAGGAGCGATCTGTTGCCTGCTTTTTTTTTCTTTTTTGTATCTGTTACCCATGTGCATAAATTCATGAGTTACTGGTGACTTCTCTGACACTGGCATTCCACTTCACATTGGATTACTGTTTTGTTACTTGAAAATAAAAAATGGAGGCATATTACATACAGTAGATTACCTAGATTTGTATTGTATGTATAAGATTATATTGGTTAAAGAGAGTACCACAAAAGCACAAAAATACATAGCAAAAACCTAGATGTAACTGCTTTTCTATAGCTTTTTCTGTTAAGCTGCTGCTGTTCCACACATTTTGGAGCCTCACTGAGTGAAGTAACTGAGCCAAATTATTTGAGCTCTGAACCAGGAGGTGGCATCATGTGAGAAACTTTATGACTTCTGTTGAGCTGCAAGGCCCCTGGTAATCTTGGGTTGGGCGAGTCTGCCCTCGGTGAGCAAATGCACGTACAGATATGCTATCCACGTAAAAGCTGTCCTGTGAACTTAACTGAACTTTATGATATGCCCATACCTGGAAAGTAAAGTGCCTCTACTTCAGTGATATTTAGTTGCCATCAATTATCTATTAAGGTGAAGACTAGAGTGACATTGAATGTGGCAGTATATAACACTTAAAATTGATAGAAATGCTGAAAAATCACATTTAGCAATGCACTTTTGACTTGCTTCATTTCCCTTATTTTTATCCTCTGGGTAAAGGCAGTGAGAAATTGATTCTGGCAAAGTTGCCTCTCGGTATTTTCCATCTAAAAGCCTGGATACAATTAAGGAATGCAAATCAAAGATCAGCCTACTATAAAGTGAGCAATATTTCTATTACTAAAGCTGGAGTTGAGGAGTGCAGCTGAAATATCTAAACTAAAGTAATAGAATTCAACATTTCCCTGAGAATACATGGGCCTCTATGATTTAACCGTGTACATGTAAAAACACTGAGGTGCTGCATTGTACTGGGACATGACATACCCCACAGAGCCCCTCGCAGGGCCTCATGGTACAGATCGTCCCAACACTGTAACCTGTGCAGTACCCATGAGGTTACTAGAGTTCAGTCTCTGCGCTGCAGCCAGGTTTATCTCTCAACAGATAGCATGTGGCTGCTCCCAGTTTCAAGCCCGTTTCGTCTAGGTTTTTAATTGATGAATGTTTTATGTAACCTACTTACAATTGTACATGAAGTATGCATTTTAAAATACATTAAGTATGAGTTCAGTAGCTGCTTTCAAGATTTAAAGTCCACAGTGGTTTTATTCTCTGTCAGATATTGCCTGTTCTTAGTGATGATTATCCAGACAGTCGCAGCCATTGCAAGGAAGTAATCATATTTCGCTGAGGGTTTAGCAGTCTTGGGAAGCCTGACTGCTGGCCCTGTAAATCATAAGCTTCATTACATCATACATGAAGTTCAGCTGTCAGGTCCGCCCCCTCACCAAGCCCCTGCCGTGCCGCGCTGCTCATTGGCCTTCTGTTGTGGGGCAGCGGATTCTGATTGGTTCAAAATGAGGGCAAGTCTCTACAAGACCTACTGACAGACTGACATGAAAAGAGGAAGAGAGGGGAGCTGGGCGAAGTTGTGTATTGTTCGTATATGGAGGCCCTGTTGACTCAAAAGAACCAGAGGAAAAGTAAAGATTTGTACAACAGATTATGAATATTTATGTGACCTCATTATTAACTTCTACTTCAAATATTACAGAATGAATGGTACCAGACATTTATCCATTTGCAAAGGCAAAGAAAATGTTGTAGAAAATGTTTCTCACCAAATCTTAGTTGTTATGTCCTTTTAATATAATCTAAGCAAGATATGTCAACATGCTATTGGAGAGGCTTTTCAGAATACTGTTATTGATGCTTTTGCTTTTGATTTCTGTTATATTATGAAAAATTAGTTCTTCGAAATATCCCCCACATTCCCTCGGGTTCAAAGAGGGCGTCTGTCTTGTCTTTGTACAAACCCTTGGGTTTGGCTTATGTAACAGTCCTCTTTGAAAAAAGCCACAAGGGGGAAGTCCTGTTCACTTAGCTTGCATCTGAAGCTCAGCCTAGATACTTCCTTTTCTCTCCTCTCCTATTGAAAACAACTCACCATATCACTCTGTCAAGTGTTGACCAGAATCTTAAACGCGCTCAAGTAGACGGTGCAATCCGTCTGAACTGTTCTTTGGACTTTGTGGACGCTTTTAGTGCTTGAGAGAGAATTTAATTTCATCCCATGAGAGTGTAGTTCCTTTTGTTTTGATCAGCAAGATTTAGATGAATGTGTTCTCCCCGCAGCGAGGAATGTCTGCAGGAGTCTGTTGTATGTCTTTGTCAACGGCACTGTAGAAAATAGACAAATCATACATCCCATGGCACTGCTTTGAAATATACTGTGACTGTAAGCATGAGTGTACAGTGTCTGCGCTAGCTGCCAAAGGGTCCTTGGCCAGTATTAATATCCAGACCTCTAACGGCGTCTAATCTGTTGCTATCTCTGACTTGTTGGTTCATGCACCACTTCTAAATATAAACCGGGGGGGAAAACACACTGTCATGCATTGCCCCGCTTTATGTTGCAATGAACTGACCTTGGCCAGAGACTTCAGTTCACCCCAGTATCTAGTCAACACTCAGTCCGTCTGCACGTGCCCAACAGACCCCTGTCATCCAGACCTATTTATGAAATCTGATTAATATTGAGACACTTTGCCCTTTGTATTCCTAACTAGATAAAGGTTGAGCAAATCCAAATACTGTGTGAAAGTCTAAAATAATGTGGGGTGCTTGTTTGTTGTCATGTTGGGTTCTTGCCAGGTTACAAAAGAACTTGATAACCCCAAGAGCCTCACTTTGAAAGATAAAGATTCAGCTACAAGAGGCAAATCAACATTCTGTTTTCTGTTATGTGATCCGTGTGTTTTCTGTAGATTGTATAGTTTTCCAGTGGCTCCACTGACAATACAAGCCTTGTGTAAGTCACTGTGGAATCGCTGACTTGCCCACTGAACACACACACACACACACACACACACACACGAACAAATGCACAAACTCAGGCAGACAAGCACACATGCCCACACACACACACACACACACACACACACACACAGTCGTGCCATTGTCTCCTGCTTGCCTTGCAGATTAGATTAAATGAAATAGCCGGCCAGGGATGGACAGAGGCATTGACCTGCGGAGAGCTCACCTCTTTATCTGGCCGTGTTTCCCACTGAGAACAGAGGGTTTCGGCATCAAGGAGCGAGGCTGATTGTTATCACGTCCCTACCTGACAATTAGGGTAAACCGATTCCTGGAGGGACACAGTGGCATTTCAGTATCGGTGTACAGTTTACAGAGATAGCCTTTGGGAAATGGTAAGAGAAATCCACTCTCAAAAGTCACACGATACAAACACAATAGTAACATCCAGGGCATCTTTAAAAAAAACAACGTCCTGGTTTTGTGTGAGTGAGCACAATTTGCATGGATTGTCCTTGTGTTGTTTTTAACAGACTCTCCAGGATTAAGATGGGGGAACAACCGTGGGTGCACGGCTGCAGTGACAGGCGGAAGGTTGTACTGACCTATATAAACGGCACAGAATGGGATAGGGTTAGACGTTAGGCAGAGACAATGCAAGCAGAGTAGTGTAAGCAGAGGACGAGGCCCGGGCCGGGGCAGAGGGGATTGTTCGCTCTGAGAGACAGTGTGTGTCAGGCAGTAAGCAGCTCCAGCTGGACTCCACGCCCACTTGCCTCTTACATAACCTTATACATTCCACCTCTATATGCTCTGCACAGAACATACTGATCATGCTGGCCTGGTTTTCAGCGGTGACTGCCAAGCTGTCCTGACTTGTCCTATGGGGCTGTGTGAGTAAAACAGTAGGGAGTTTTTTTTACAAAGATCTGCCTTAATCTCTGAGTGAATTCAGCAAATTCAACCATGTATGAAGACAATGGTTTACCAGTAAGGAAGACCTTTGATGCTGTTTTTTTTAAGCCAAAACAGCAGACAGTTGGATTCCTTTACCAATTACATAAACACTGATATACAGTACATGCCCTTACAAGAGGATTTTATAGTGCAGCTCAGGTCCGTCCTATCGAAAACTAGGGGGGGGGAAAGAGAGAGCAAGGGGGGGCTGGCTCTGCGTTGAAGCAGCTCAGCGGGAAAGCATCTGTCTAAAAGAGAACATGGTGTTCCCGGCTTCACAGCTGCGTCCAAAGCTGCCAAGACAAAAGAGTTATGGCTAATCTACGGCTAAATGAGGAGATAGCCACTTTCACACTGACGGAGCTAATGACAACACTGTAGCTGCCAGGTTGTCGTATTATGAAACTAGAAAATGAAAAAAACAAAACAGACATTAGATAACATGTTGCTATCTTCACTGATCACCATTCAAAGTCCACATAGAATCCAACAGAAACAAAGCCTGTTTTTTTCACTTCAGAGTGTACATGATAATCTGTAATCTGGCAGAAAACTGGCTGTTGGTAAACAATATCACTTTACTCATATTTGGGGAGATTTTTAGCAGTCATCCACCATTTAATAACACCATTATATTATTTGGAAAGCATTTCATATTGAAAACACAAAATTATAACTGTTTTCATTAACTTCATTTCAATCACTTGTTAATAAACATCACAATATCTTGGAAAAAACAATTGCTTCTACAGAAGGTCAACAGGAAACATTTGCTCAAGTCCATTGTCAGAAGAGTGCAGATGGGAATCTGACTATTGATATTTATTTATCTTGTTGAGCTCATGTCAATGAGATCGATACAAGCGAGATATCAAAAATGAATTCTCTAAGTTATATAGATGTTAACAAGATTCTGTTAACAGAATCTTGTTCTGGCACAGATCAAAAGTTGTAAAAAGAAAAAAATAAATTGTGAAGGTTGATTGGCCTGCAGTAATGAAGTGGCTGTGCGATAGTAGACAGCCAAAGATTAAAGTGCAGCATTCACCAGCCCTTCCTGAAGTGTGTATATATTACCAGACAATACAGAAAAATAAATACCTTTAAATTGAGAAATTATATTCTACTATATTCTTGTAAATGTTTGTATGAATTTGCTGATAATATTACTTTATTGTCTTACATCATGCATGTCTTGAGGACAGACTCCTTGAGCTATGGGGATAAAACTCACAGAGATTACTTACTGAAAAAGACTCTGTTCTCTTCATGGGAATACCCAGCAGCAATTTCTCAGCTTTCTTTCTGCAGCCTTGCTGCTCTTCAATTCACAGAAATGCTAATGACTTGATAGAGCATGCTGGTTCTCATTACGTCTGCAGCACAGAGCAGCATATTGTAAGTCTAAGTCATGCACAGTGATGGAGGCTTTGCCCGCTCTCACACCAGATTTTACGTCATGGCAATGCCTAGCAGCGCTAACTCCATGCTGCATGTATACATTATATTACAAAACACTAAACTTCCTCCAATTAAAAAACAATCTCAGTTTAGAATGATGTGTTTTCATGTTCCCTTACATCTATTCGAAAGGCCCCTTGATATGGTCACTTAAGTTTAGCAAAAAGTCCTCTTAGTACTATCCACATTCACTTACAGTCTCAAGCAATGACAGTCAGAGGCCTGCTTGCTTCTTTTGTCTGCTCCACAGCTTGCTAACTCAGAGGTTTATTCAAACGTGCCAGGACTTAAAAGCAAACAACATAGTCAATAGATCCTGGTGTTTACTCTGGGAGCAGTGCTGTTGCCATAGTAAAGTGCAGACTAAACTGGGTGGGCAACTGATAACGGGAAATAGGGTGTAGGTGTGCCAACCAGGAATATCAAATAGTAGATACAGTTGCACTGCTAAAAAGATATGGGCCTTTTTTTAGAATCACGTGTATCAACTCTTAGATATTGCCCTTCTGCACCTGTCCAGCTTGTTTTGACCTACATCATAAAGATAATGATCTGTGCCCTGTCTGAGTGGCAGTCTGGCGCTGCACTTTGCCAATGTCAGGTAAGAGTATTACAGCCGTGAAGCAACACCTCAGCAGTCAGCGCTGTTGAGGACAGGGCAGCTGGCTGAGAGGGGATGGCAGGCTCTACCGTTGTCTGGCAAAGTCTTGTCTGTGTGATCACGCAGTCTGGTGCTGGCCCATGGGGCGAGGGGAGGGGAGGAGGGGGGGAGGGGGGTAGGGGGGTGGGGGGGACCTGCCAACCACACAGACCCATGAGAGGCCATTCAACGCCAAATGTCTCCGATGTCCCAAGCTCTGTGCTCCAACTCCCTCTTGGTCACATTGCACTGCATCTGTAACCCCTTACAACACACTCACCACAGCTCCGTACCACAAGTTCAAGTTCAAGTTCAAGTTCATTGTCAATGTTGTTAAAACCCAGTGGCAAACCCAATGGCATTATCACACACATCTAAACACATTGGAGGCTTGATTTTTATACTACAGTCGGAGTTGACGCAATCATGATCAATCAAATTAAAGTAGGTTTCCATAGTCATAAATTGCCCATGAAATGCCATCTAGTGTTTTAGAGTGTAATCCAGCCAGTGGACTTTGATGCGTCACGCACCCTCTAAACAACTGCTGAGCGCGGTGAAACTGAGCACATCCTTACAACTGGAGCCGTCTCAAACCTGAAATACAGGCGATTGGTTGCAGCCTTTCGCTCTCAGGTTTCCTCAAGACATTAACGTGACTTGGGAGACTCGTGAATGCTAGGAAGGGGCTCAGTAGTTGTCTAGTCATATCTGATTTACAGAGAATATCAACGTCATGGGCCAGGCCCTTTGATATTTGGTTTGTTAGAACGCGCAACGGAGCAATTTATTCCCAGGCAAATTCTAGGCAATTTCTAAAGCAAAAATGAAATGAATGAAAATGAAATCAACAGATCAACAGATTAAAACAGATCAGTCTAGAATCTTGAAATAATAATAAAAACCCATTTCTATTCATATTAACCGCCTGGCCAGCTGTCGCCAGTGTGCGGTTGACCCAGTTCACTTGAGTGGGCTGAAGGATTGACCAACACAGCCATTTTGATTTGCAGCCATTTCTATGGTCCATTGTGAGTGAAAAGAGAGGAGGACCGCAGCCTCGCACCACAAGGCTCGGGCAATTCTTGATCCTTTTATGCAAGCTCCCAGTCCCATCATGCTCTCTGTCTGGTCAGAGGATCACCGGTAGTCTGGTCCTTTCTCCCTGCACAACCATCACTGCCCTCCACTCTCTTTCTGGATGCCCTTCACCACACTACAATCTCTTAATCACTGCTGTGCCTTTGAGAGGGAGGAAAAAAAGCCTTTGTTACCGGATTGGCTACTCTTGGTGGAGCTGTTGCTAAGGGGAGGGTTTCAGAGAGTGATGGATAGATGTGGCAGCTGGTGAGGGCAACCACTTTGAGCAAAATATATAGCAATTTAATGGTTTGTTCATTCATACAGAATCGCTAACATGTTCAATTTGACGTAAAATTGCAGGAAATGTTTGTGTCATTGAAATCTGTGATTGATACTCTACTACTACTCCAGAGGTTTTAGAGGTTGTGTCTCTCTGCCACCACAGAGCCATTTTTTTTTTTAATCAAGTTTGTTGTCTCACCAAAATAAACTCTTATCTATCATGTCTGATGAGTCAGTGTTCCCTATGCCTTTTATAGCCTTCTTTAACCCATTATTTCTACCCTTTGAGATTAATAGTCTGCTGTTAAAATGTCAACAGAATTATTAGATTATGAAGGGAAATAACCACCAAAAAAGGTTGTGAACTGCAGGTGTTTGTGCCAGTCTGTTATTTTATGATCATATGGCATACAACAGTGTCAATATGGTTATCATCATACAGCTACAACTTTCACAAAATGGGTTAACAACTCTGCTGCCCTATGAGAACTAATATAAACAAAATACACCGTTACCGCTCATTTGTCAGGACAGGTTAACATGATTTTGTCTTGAGTTAACTTCATTAGACACATAAGGCATGTAATGGTCTAATGTTACCTAGTACAGAGATTAAAGAACCTTAAAATAATCTAAAAGTCTAATCCACAGGACAATCTGACTTTGGAAAAGCTCTTCACTGTGGTGTCAGTAAAGTGAATTTCTGTAAAACTAAGCACAGTCCACCTCACCATTGGGGATGGGGAAACACGACAGTATAATATATTATGCAAATGTTTTTATTTGAATTTCAAAGGCTGCAAATGAAAAACCACAATGATGCTTGTCAAAAGGCCATTCATTTACAGCATGTACTGCAGCCGGTGAAAACCAAATAAGTGACAAATATTTGAATACTTAGAATATTGCAGATCAAGAGTAAGAAAATGACTAAGATGCCATAATTTTGAGTTCTTTAAAGTCAATCATAGCTTTTAAACTCCATAGTAAGGGAAAATTTCCCCAGGGGTTTTAGCTTTTACTTCCAAAAAGGCAAACTGCAGGATATTGCAGTATATCCAAATGCTGCAGAACAGTAATTGCGATATTATTGTATTCCGACAATTCCTGCAGCATAAGCTCTCTAGTAACTTCCTCTCCTTATCAGCGCGAGCAGTCATTTGCACAAATGGAAATGAATGAGCTAAAACGATAGAGAGAGTCTGAAGGTAACAAATACCCTTCGAGTACAGCATGATCCTTTTGCATTTTCTCCCTCAGGTAAATCCTTACCAGTTAAGGCACTACTTAAACCCTTGAAATCCAACATTGCATAACAGTTGTTAGACTTGCCCTGCATTTCAAACAGTAAAAAGGATCATGTACTGGGCAAAGTAAACAGTGACTTTATGCAGTGCGATTCATGTTATGGCGTGTCAAAATGAATCACCCACATTCCAGTAAAGCCCATGTTTTTACCTAAGAAAAAAAAACAAAAAAAAAAAAAACAGGAAGAGGACAATCCACTTCTCTAAACCCCTTCTTGTGTAAGGGACAAAGTCAAAGTAAGCCAGTAACTTAGTTTTTCTAATTCTTTATTTATCAGTTGTACTGCATTTCTGCTCAATATAAAAATTTTTGCAATATGCAAGGACAAACAAATGAGTCGTTTCATTACAACACCTTGATTACCATTGAAGCATTCAGACAGTGGGGGGGGGGGGGGCGGGGGGGGGACCAGATGGGAAGCAACTGAACAGGGCATGAAGGTATATAAAAAAGTCAAGGCACGCCATGTTACAGAAACACCGAGTAGCAAGATGTCTAAAAAGCTCTTCTGATAAAGGCCCTTCAGCCCAGCGTCAAATAGCAGTTTTTGCATTTTAAGGAGGGACAGAATAACCAGCATTCCAAATTCTCCTACAGTCAGAAACCTTGACTTTTATCAACAATCACACCTGGTTTTGTTTGGACAAATTCATGTTCAAATTTGAAGTGGACAGGGGGGAAGTTCCTGCTTATCTACCAGAGCTGTGAATCATCTGGACTTGGGTGCAAATACAAACTCGGTAAGCCACCAATAAGCACAAACCATCAACCCTTTGAAATGACAATGAACGAAAGCACCTTGTTACAGTCCGAATTCATTTTTCCTACAGGCTCAGGGACTCATGTGGGCATCATTGGTTTTCAGTTATGTTTAGTGGAGCTGAGAGGGGGGAACAAGAAGGGTGGGGGGTGGGTTGGAGTGTCGCTACTCAGACAGGAGTGAGAGAAGTCACAAGGTGTTTGCCCTGGTCAGTTCACTGTCCATTCAGATCTTTTTTCAGAGAGACGTGGCCTTCTCACACATCCTGCTGTTGCAAGTCAAGCAGTCCAGGGGGTTTTAAAAAAAAAAAAAAAACATAAATTGGGTGTGTGACTTCTATCTCATGAAGTTCCCCCCGCCAATTTCCCTCTTGTAGCGGTTGGTGAGGTGGTCGGCCTGCACCGTGAGTTTGGACAGGACGCCGAACAGTCCTCTGAGGTGGTAGTGGAACTGGTCCTCCAGGTCTGAGTTGTCCTCCAGAGGAAGATCCCCGGTCACCGGCTGCTGCTCCTCCTGCTTGACGGCCATCTCCAGGAAGCTGGCGCCGCTGCTCATCTCCCTCTTCAGCAGGCCCCACTCCATGTCGTTCTTGATGGACTTGAGCAGGAGGTAGTGCTCGTACATGTCCCTCTGCTTGTTGGGGCAGGGCGGCTCGTTGTTGTTGGTCTCCACCTGGCTGACGGCCTGCTCCTCCAGCGGCACGTCCCGCAGCAGGCTGGGCACCATGATGGTTTCGTCCATGTTGTTGGCCGCCGCGATAAAGCGGTGCATGACGTTGATGAGGGAGTGCTTGTTGCTGGCCGAGTCGCTGCTGATTTGCATCATGGTGAAGGCTTTAGGTGGGTTTGGTTGCTGTGTCAGGCAGGTGGAGTTAAGGCAGAGTGGCTTGGTGTTGATCTGCAAGAAAACGAGATGAAAACGTGAGAATGCGTGTCAGGTGCTGCAGCTTGATCTGATGTTTCCACTGTCTGCAGGCCTGCCAACAGTGTAACATGAGGAAAACTAGGCCTTCCTGCCAGACGCACCAGAATAAACAAGGTTTAACATTTAGCACTGGCAAAAAAAAAACTACTTTCTAGGTTACTGTGCAGACAACAGAGTGCATCAAGGTTGCAGGCCGCATCATGAGAAGAGGAGGTAGCCTAACCTAGTTCAGACTTTATCCCGAGGGCTTAACCTGACTACAAGCAGTCATATACGGAGGCAGAAAAACCACAATGCATTTCGAGTCGGGGACTAGATGAATAGGTGACCAACCGACACAAATTTGCCGCATTGTAACGTCCATCACGCTCAAATCAGATTAATATGACCTTGACTGCCTACAACTAAAAAACATTTTATATAACAATTAATTTTAGAGACCGAGAAATAAAACGTCGACTGACCTGAACCACGAGGTATCCTGAGGAAATGCTTTCTTGATGGTGGTGCGTTGGTTGTAGAAACCAAGTCAAGATCTTCTCAGCCTCTGCACACCACCCGCCGGGAAGAAAAGTGAAAATTTCCCCGGCTCGCTGACGGCGGAAGCTGCTTTTATAGGAGACACGCCGGGCTGGAAAAAAACAGACACCCTCCCTGCTTTAACCGCATCTCCGCGCCGATTGGGTAACACGGAGGAGAGAGGCGGACACTCACAGCATCTGACCCAAAACCGACCAATGACAAACCGCATCATCAGTGCCGTCAAATATATTGTTGTGGGCTCGTCGGCAATTAGCTGCACCCTACTTGCTTCCCCCTTTTTTTTTTCCAGGCCGTCTGTAGCCTGTAGGCAACACTAATGCCAGGCTGCATAGTTGTAAGGTTCCATCAAGCGTTTTTACCGTCATGCATCAGGTTTTAGGTGCAGGTTTGCGCATCTGAGGTCATTTAGCTTCATGTCAAGACACAAACACATTTTTTAAGTATCAGTGCAGCAATCCATCAATAGCATCCTCTGTGAGTCACAGCCCCGTTTGAACTTGTTCAGTGTCTTCTCACCAGCATCATATCCTCATACTCTGGTCTCTGTAACCAGCCTTCAGCCCTGAATCATTATGTTACACAACACTGCCGCCTGGTGTTTGGACTAAGCCATTTCCCCAAAGCCACGTCAGGCCCTAAAAAGGTTTCTTAGAGATGTAGTAGTAGCCTACCTCAGGCTCTTCTGACCAGAAACACTCATCACCATTTAATGTTTTGCACTTGTGGAAGTTAACCTGTATTGCCGTCTATCACAAGACACACAAGTCGCTCAATATGATGTTGGTTGATTCAGATGATTGTCTTACCGCAGATTTTATTGTGAGACTGTTCCATTGTGAAAACCTCTGACAACAGAAAAAAACAAACTTGTCACAGTAACCTATAACACAGAGGTAACGGGCCGACCCTTGATATTTTGCTCCATAAGTAAAAATGTCAACAGATCTGATAAAAAGAGGGGCCTACTAAACAAATGAGGATGATTATATGTCATATTCCCCTATTTTCACTCAGTTTAAGAATTTGCTTTGACCCATGTCAATTAGCCCATTAGCCCAGTGCAGTTCAACCAACATTTATACACAACTTTCTCTCCAAACGGTATTAACCAAATAACTGCAACTCTAATGTCTGATGTCGTTAAGATGTGCAGCCTGGAGCTGGTGAAAAGGGAGTTATAGTACGAAAAAAATCTCCATTTGAAAAGATTGAAAATGAATCAATAAAATCACATTTCTAGATTTCAAGGCCCCCAAAACACCTATCTTGAGAATATTACTATCTAATGTGAGACGTTAGGCTCCTAGAAGTATCCAACCACTGGAATTTTCTGTCTGTATTATTCCTAGCAGTCACAGTTAACTTATAAATACCATATTCAGGCCAGAAAAGTTAAAAAATATGGGGACAGGATCCATTTATAGAACTCCAGAAACATGTATCTCCAAATTATACTGTAATAGTTTGTCTTTCCAATAATACCAAGTACATGCATAATGGAGGTTCATGCAAAAAGTTTGAGAGAAATACTTCAGAAATTGCTCATAAAGTTCTAAAATCGAAGTGCTGGTCCCTATTAGTAATATAAAAGTCTGGTGGGAATTATTTATGTGTACATGTAGAGAGGCCATTGTCAAAACAATTTTGCAACCCACTGATTAAGAAATACAATTCTAGACCGGATCAGCGGTGTAATCACAACTTGCAACATTCAGGATGGCTTGTCAGGCTGTTATGTGCAACTGCATCTAACAAATCATGTCTCATCTTGAACCCCGGGCAGAGGTTGCTGGGTGAGCTCAGCCTGGACTCTGTTGAGGTTTACTGTGCCACCAACACGGTGGACAGAGACACACTGCACTGTGTCCAAGCCAAACTCCTATTACTTGTTGGTATTAGAGGGAAATACTATCCAATTCAAGACTATACACATGCTAATTGGCCTTGGAGAGTCCAATCAGTATACAAACTAGTGTATCCAAAGCTTGAAATCAGAGAATTAAACATGAATGAGAAACTGACTTTATAGACTCATATTTATCAGAATTTCTACATGCAAAAGCGCTTTATAAAAGCCAATAGACATAACCTCTGAATCAAAAAATGCACTCTGATCTACAGACAACTACCTTATTAGTCACCTTTTCTATCTTTAGATATTCATCCTATATCACGCTGTACATTGGTGTGACTTTGCAGAATAGGGACAGGACAAGCTCCCTCCCTTCTCTCTGCCTATAGGGAGCAGTCAGTGTTAATTAATACCAACACACTTCCCTAAGGTATAGAAATGACATATTTGAAACGTGAATTTTTGTTATAGTGTCCTTCAACATTATGTGGTGTCACGGTGAATGTTTTCCTGCATAATGGAAAACTAAAGGGCTTTCACATCTTTTACATAGAAGAAATGGATCGGTGTAATATGTCCTCCAGCCTAGAAGAGGGATTTTTCTGCAACTTTTTAGATGAAAGTAGAGGAAAACAACTGTAGGATAGGCAAATTCTTGTGCCACATACAAACATACACTGTAAAAAATACTGGATTTCAGCTTTATTTTTCAAGTATTTCACATGCATCCACAAATGAATAACAATTTAACACTGACAACTGTAATATGAGGACAATTAGTGTTGGAGCGCAAGCTTTCCAAGAAGCTGACCATGGCTGTGCCGACACAATTAATAAGGCCCGTGCCATTTTCCATACAACTGCCGATTCCTTAGCGTAAATCACATGTTCAATTTCAGGGTGGCTACTTCTTAGGCTCTATGTGTTTCACGTACACAGAAATTCACTTAGTGTTGCGGAGAATTTGAACATTTATTAGCTTATTCTTCTTCTATTTTTCATATCTTTAGCTACAGAATTTAGCAGAATTACAAAATAAGGCAGCCACAATATCTAAAGACACTTTTTTTGAGAACTGGAAATGTTAACAAACTGGTAGAGTTAACGGTCAACTGAAATGAAAAAGTAACAACATCTATGTATGTAATAACATCTATGCTTCGTGGAAATCCTTAATGAAATCCCAGGAGCAACAGAAATTAACTACAAAATATATAGGTGCCTTTTTTTATTTTTTATTTTTTTGAGAAACTACACTGCAAATACTGTCCCTTATGATTTCCTTAAACATATTCCCTTCTGCTTGGTTGCCATTAGTGAGATCAAATAAAAGAAGCAGCGAGTTTTTTTTTCCCCTTCTCTAAAACGATATTAACTAACACACACACACACACACACAATATTAAAATTATGAGAGATTCCATTAACTCAGTTTGCATCGGGAGCTGCCCATCAGTAACCTATGAAGAGACAGAAAACATGTTAGACTGTTAGACACTGGCATGTTATCGAGTAAAACAACAAATTTATATTTACATTTCGACATTAGATGAAATGACTGATTCAGCTTCTGTTTATTGGTACCAGAAGTTCACAATCTGTGCTTTTGACTCATATTGATCTTTTGATATAAAACACAAATTAGATGAGTCTCCCGCCAATAGCTATTATAGTTCGGTTTCCCAGTGTGTAACGTCTTTGACAGCATCCCATTAAAAAAGGTCCCACCTGTGGAAGGAGACTGCTAGACCATCTCATACTGGTTGTTGGTTATGTATCGAGACAAGCAGCAGGCCAGGAATATTCCAATGAGCTGAGCGGAAGGAAATAAAAAGAAAGAAAAAAAAGAAAAATTTGACTTGTGAGAAAATATACACAATAGCAGGATACACCGAATGAATGTCTGTTCTTCCGGTATTAAACCAGCAGCAGAACAACATTTTCGTGCCATTTGCTCCAAGACAAAAACATCCAAAAGGGCGACGTGTGATCTACCTGGAAGAATGCGATTCCGAAAGAGATTCCTGCGATGATTCCCAGGTTGGACTCCATCGTGCTGGTCACCACTGAGAAGCAACCCTGCGTAAACAGAAAGATAAAGATTTACACAGTGCCTTTCAAGCTTTTTACAACAAACACAGTCAGATAATTTTGGAACAAAACAACAATCACCTTGCTTGTTGCCAGCACACACTTAACCTAAAATCTTTGATTTAGCTGAATAATTTAAATTGACGAAGATCTTTATAAGATCAAAACGTTGCCTTGACATTAAAATTATTGGGAGACATCAATACAGTGTGTGGATTTTTACCTCTTTGTCTTTTTCTCTTTTTCTCAATTTTTTGATCAAGCACTTGCAGTGAGTTTTTTGGATGTGCTCACTTTTTTCTGCTTAATTCGACCCATTTAAATGACACAAATATCCAGCGATCTCACCTTTCTGTACACCTCATTCCCAGCCTTCTCGGGGTCTTTGAGGGTTTCTGGTGTGCAGTTAGCGTCGTCTTTACAGCAGCTGGGAGGGATGCCGTTCTCTTTAAAGTAGGCGGTCTCCATCCAGTCGGTGTAATTCGTCTTCCCGCAGCACTTCAGCTACATGTTAAAGCGCAGACAAAACAAATAAGACAATGCAGCAACAAATGTCTTTATGCAACACAAAAGTGGGTCAGCATTTTTAATGACAGACAACAAAGGGCCGTGTTGGACATCTGGGACAGGCCACGCGCTATCCGTATTCAACAAATGACTTGGCACTGAAACTCCAGGCCGCAAGTCTCTGGTTAGTGGCGTTACTGGTTTTTAAAAAAATGGGGCTTATATAACCAAAGAGATTCTTTTACTTTACACAGAAAGAGAAACAGATAATCTAAAGTCAGATGAGAGCAACACCATTAATACGACGGCAAATCTCCCACTTACAGTACTTTGAATGGTGTCAACTGCAGTGCTTGGTTTGTCGGTGCCATTGTAGTTCTCCACAGCATTTGAATAGGCGTCTGATAATATGGCCTTGATCTGGGCAATTCAAAACAAAGGAGGTTAGATTCTGGCTGGCTGTTCTGTGTGTGTGTGTGTGTGTGTGTGTGTTTTCTGCAGTAACTCACCTCATGCCTGAAGAGGAAGCCTGAGATTCCAGCCACAAGCTCAGCCAGGAACACCAAGGTCAGGAACATGGCATACTGCAAGGAACAAACCGTAAACAAAGCACTATCAAGACAAGGCCACGTTTGACTTGTACTGGGGAATACTGAACGCCGCACTGACCAGTTTGAGCATCCATGGGCTTCCGCGGCATGTAGCGAAGCAGCCGAACAGTCCGAAAATAACGATGGTGGCTCCGGTCCCAATGAGGACATATGGCGCGTTGGTGCTCTTGTCAGACGGCAGGGAGAAATAGGCCTCCAGGCTCACCTTCCCCCACACGCCGACCGCCAGCAGGATCACTCCTGTGAACTGGGAGACAGCGGGACGAGTCAGCTCCACTATCAAGGAGACTGATCAAGAGGTTTTTAGGCTGCTTCTGAGACGCAAACCTGAGATTTAAGGCTCACAAACCAGCCCGCTTAATTACACACCGGCTAACCTCTTCTATCACGTTCAGAGAAAAAGCTGTCAGGAGGCCTCGCAGAAACAGCTGTGAAAATATGGAGCTTTGCAGCGTACGAACCAGGGTTTATATAAAGAGTTTCATTCCAAAATTACATCCAGCATTTAAAAGAAGTAAAATAAAATGACACCCACCATCTCATAATGACTGCTGACTTGAAAGTTAAGCACATTAAGGGTTACTGTTAGGAGTTAGGAGTCATCTTAAGACATTTGCTTATGAAATAGTAAATTTCTTGAGGGCAAAATCATTTACGTTTTTCAAATATTGCCTGATGAAATTCAGGTAGCAAAAGGTTTCTATATATATTTATAGTATTTGGGAATGAAACCCTTCATATGCATGCAGCTACTCAGAGGGAACACTGATCTACAGTTAATATACAACATATTAGGGACACATCCTCTTTTCATTGAGTACACTGATGAGGTGAATCTAGGAAACAGCCATTATTGATTTCCCTTATTGAATCTATACCGATCACAAAGGAGATGTAGATAAAGAGAAGTAGATGAGCTACAGAAGGATTTTTAAGCTTTGGGACAACTGAGATGTGGATTGTGCAAAAGGGGCTGCAACTTAAAATCAGGAATATGTAACTAACATTTAGCATCTTCAGTGTATAAACAAGTTCTTTAGATTATATGGCCACATAAACTCTACTTTGGCTTGAGGCAAACTAGTGTCAGTCAGGAAAAGGGACTCCAATTGTCAGATATTTTATGCATGCGGATATTTTATGATATTTACCCGTCAACATTTTATTAAAAACACACCTGGGGCCAGCAGCAGCCCGTGGTTTCCTCGGCTCAGCATCTTTCTCTTTAACGTTACCCACACAAGTCATTAGTCTGACGGGAGGCATCAGCTCATCCAACCAAGAGCAATAAATGGCCAGATAAAAGCATCGACGTGAACTTTGTGTTAGCAAGCCTGAGGTGGCTGTTTGCTCGGTGCAAAGAGTAATGGCTGCGAGGGGAAAAAACGTCAGCAACTGATTTCTTCAACATAAACTTACATTTTCTCCCAAATATGTCGCACTTACATTGTAGAAAAAAAAAGCACGAATGGCGGTGTTTAATCTAGACTTTCCTGCTTAGTACAGCAGCTATTAACGCCACACAGCTGGTAACATTACACGATAGGAGTCTTATCATTAGATACAATGTTTACAGTCTCAATCAGTGGCACAAAGTAACACTGCCGTTTGTTTTTTTGCGCACACTGAATCGTTGTAACGATTTGCGCCGCCGAGTGGCTGCACAACACAAAACATCTGCTTCAGCCTCTCCTAGCGTCGGTGAAATTTCAACAAGTGGTTCTTTATTTCAACGCAAAACCCCAGTCTACTTTGAATTATGAGCATTTTTTCCAGCACATTTTCTTCACATGTGAGCAGCAGCGACGAGCCCAGACCCTGATTTGAGAAAATGATGTCACGTAGCGTTGGCATCGCCGCTTAGCCCATTGTTGCCTTAGCTTGTTGTCCCCCATTACATGTCAGGCAACTTACCCAAAATATGAGACTGTACGAGATGAGGAAAGTCTTCAGACAGGTAATCACGGGCTTCGTCTGAAGCCGTCGAGACGGCGGAGACATGGTGGCTTTTTCACTTGTGGGTGAAAAAGAGAAAACTTCACTGCGCCCTGTTGAGGGAAAAAAACTTTGGGTGATAAATCCAAGGAGAGGGGGAAGTGTCGTCACTAACCCAGATTCACTTTCCTGAGGGGAGAAAAAAGCTTTCCCGACCAGCGTCAAGTCAGCCAGGATGAAAAAAAAAAAAAAATGGGATTCTCGGTTACAACTTTCAAAATAAAACTCTCTTAGACATGCGTTGCAGTGTTTTTAAGTGAAAATACAGAACACATTTAAGGAGGAATCTGTGGTAAGTGAAAAACTATTGTTGCTGTCTGTTGATGTCCTTTTCACAGCACATATGTATATGACTTTATATATCTATGCAAGATCCCACGGGTTTGCCAAAAATAACAGGCTAGCCTACACAAAGACTCAAACACAAAACACATACCAGACAACTTAGAAGGATGACCAAGACCTTGACAAAGTCAAGTTTAACCAATAACTGTAATAAAGTTGTTCCTAAGAGATCCGATAGCAATGCAAGATAGGTCTTTTTTTTCCACTTAACAACATTTCCGCTGTTATTTTGAAGGCAGCCGCATTACTTCCGGTCTTATTCTGACTGACTTTACTCCTTTGATAATGGTGGATGGCACAGCAGCTCACTGTAGGCGAAGTTAGACCAGTTGGGATCAATTGGACATAAAGTCATAAAATTGCGTGCATTGAAAAATTTTACATGAAGATTGGAAATGACTTATTCAATTTGTTCTAGTAATCTATTTTCCAGTCTAGCGAACTGCACGTAGCCTAATCACCCTTACAAAAAAACCAACAGCAGTATTATTAAAAATGTAGGCCTAAAAGGACACTATAGGAATATCACATAAAAACTGTTGACCCTATAAAAATATTATAATGATACTGTGGGAGATAAAAACAAACAAACCACAAACCACGATAAAGTCCCTATAATTCACGAATGAGATCCACTATAAATCTCCATATGATTATTATATGAATATTATAGTAATACTATAGGAGATTAAAATATTATAAGGTCACCATAACTCATTATTGAGTACAGCAGACACACAATAAATCCATATTGGAATATTACAGATTATTACTATTATTATTTTTAAAGTTGTATTCTTGCCTTGCTTGTTTGTTTTTGCTGTTTAGTTTTTCTTTTTCTTTTTTTTATCCTTTGTATAGCACTTTGTAACAGTGTTTTGAAAAGTGCTACATAAATAAATGTATTATATTATTATTATTAGACCTGTTATTATTGTTGTTGTTTCCTATTCTTTCGGTAGGGGAATCAGCTTTTATCTTATTCTCATCATTTATATTTTCACTGTCGGGATAATCATCACTTTCTGTGTGTTTATTTGGAGGGGTGGAGTTTTATAAAATGGCTTAATGTTTAATGCAGTTGGGGAGGAATTGTGGGAGGAAACAGAAGACAAACTTGAGAAGTCCGACAGTGCCACCATGCGGCATTTTCCCTGTTTCTGCTGAACTAGAACTAGGAGGATCTGGTTTACAAAAAAAAAAAAAAAACCCGAAGACACTGGTGTGACTGGAGCGTCTGTTCTCCTCAGTGGGCATAAAAAGTATGGATTAAAAAAGTCGTTTGATCATGTGTAAACTATCTCTGGATTAACTTCTTTTATTTTATTTCAAGTCTGCGATCTCAACCACAGCCTGCGCAAAAGCATTTTTTTTTGTATCCGCACAGCAGGCGGTATCATCTTTGCGCTTCAAGAGAAAAGTTTCACCATGTCACTCAGCCGCATCGTCGCAGTGTTCATTTTCTACTTTACAGGTGAGTTGCTGAGCCTTAACGGTGAAGGTAAGAAAACCCCAGCAAGGCCTTTCTGCAGTTATGTTTCTGAGTTTGTGCCTCGAGTTTATGTTTCTGAGTTTCTTACTTCTTCTAGGAGTTTAGGCGTTCAGCAAAAAAGCAAAAAGATATCAAAAATGTCACTATACTTTTTAAATCTATAAATCTATAAATAAGATTGGTTGAGACAGTAGAAATCCCAGATGTCTGTCATTCACTCACTCATAACCCATGCCTGCAGTTGGGAAATACCTTCATCTCCTCAGTAATAACTCTTGTATTAGATGCAGATGTGCTGGATGTTTGAGGAGAGTGAATGAATACAAATGGAGCCCATCCGTCCCGTAAGGAATGAGGAGCTTGATGAAACTCTTCCACAACACAAAACCTGGTAGAATTTCGGGGGAAATTAAATAAAAATGTTTTAGTTGGAACACTGCAGGTGAATTGGCTTCCTCTTCTCTGTGTGTGTTTTCAGGTGCTTCTCTGCTGCTGTTAAGTGTGCAATTACAGCTCCAATCACTACGAGCTAATTACTGAGTCCCCACGGGCCAAGCCTTCATTTGATCCCACAAGATAGCGAGTGACTGACGTGACCTCAGATCCACCCATGCACTCAGATGATAATGCAGAATAATTAAAAGGGACGTCAATTATCATCTCGGCTTTGTTATTAGTCCCAGATTGCCTCCTGTCCAAGTCTAACAGGATTGATTGGCATCGGCAATGGCATTTTTTAAATTAAACCCTTCTACACAATAACTCAAACAAGCAACTTTTGTCAGCCAGCCATCAGTAGTGGAGCTGTCAAGTACGTCTAATGTGACTCATCCCTCCTGTTTGGATGCTTTCCCTATGCATGACTCCCTCAGTACTATGAGCTCTTGGTGAGGATTTGCGTCTGGTTTGACTGATGCACGGCGTGTGTCAGTGTCTGGGCATCCTGCACTCTTTCCAACAGGACTACCTCAGCAGTTTCACCCATGTATAATTAAAAATAGGCTGCCACTATGAGCTGTGAGACCGCTAATGCACTGCTTCTGGTGGCCAGATAGATGATAATTCATGTCAAGGTAATATCAAGAGAGGAAATGTCTATGTAGGCTGGTTTATTTTATTTTATTTATTTTAAGATTTATTTGGCAGGGACAGTAGGCCTACACATCAATCAACATTTTAGTTCACACTTCAGTGTAAATGTGTCAGAGTTAGCCAAGAGGCTAATTTACATCTGTAGTCCCCAGGCAGGTCAACAACATAACATTGGTTGTCTGTCACATTAACATTACTTCAGTCCTGTGGTGTAGACCTTCTCCAAATACCAGGCACAAAAATCTGATGAGCTCAGCTTGTTTATTTCCTCTGTGACTAATTTTCTGTAAGGGGGACTTGGGAAATATTAGTCTGAGGAAGTGTTACCGAGTGGAACGTTGAACTCATTAAAAGCTGATGATAGGTGTAATAGAAACATCACTGGAACAGTCTGGAACAATTTCCAGAGCGGGAATAGCTGTTTAAATGTGATGAAACTGCCATTATTAGGGATTTCATTGAGTGCTGAACTTAATTCGGGTGTCATTGTGCCAGAATACTCAAAATACAGCAGGCGAGGTTGAGCTGAAACTATAGGGAAGCAGTTCTTTTAGTGCAGGAACTGACTTGAAGCCGGGGGCGTGGGGGAGTGGGGAGGTTTACGGACTGGAAACTCTCAAGTTTGGCACCCGTCTCTAAACATGGAGTCATTTTCAGGATCTTAAAAGGGAAAAAGGGATAATGTGCACGAACCACAAATGCTGAGAAAGGAGAACAGGAGTGAGGGAGATTTACTGTACGGAAAGTTGTATTCAGGAATAAAATTCAGAATAAAAGGCTGTAGTACATGGGCAATACCGCTTTCAGCATGGGAGTGGATGAGTAATAGATGAGGGGGTGAGTAACAAGCTCAGAGTAGATAATGAAAACATGCTGTTCATCATAATTGGTAGTGAAGCAGTTCATCTACATTGCCTCAACTTCCTCATTTAAAGTTTTAACAATGCAGTGAGAGGGCCAGAAGACAGGAGATAGACAAAGGCAGGAGGTAAACATAAAATCTACTTTAACTCTAAAATCTTTTATGAAGCGTGCTTTATCTATACTCATGGCTGTGTTAATGCCTGTTGATTTATTTGCGACCCTTCTCAAGAAAACAAGATAATCTCTATGTGCTTTTGTAAAGTTCGTACACTTTCCAGCATGCTTCAGGATCCAAAGTCCAAAAGCGTTCATGCGGGCTTGTTGTCAGCTTCACTGATTGCAAATCCAGGTGTCTGTGGACTGGAATGTTATTGAGCCGCTGTTAAAGGAAACCTGAAAGGAGGTTATGCAAATGAGACTTTGTGGGGAGAATCATTTGCATGCCAACCTGCCTCTGTATGACCTATATTTTACTCTTGACGCAGAAGCTCAAAGTCATTTCGTAGTAAGTCATAATGTCTCGACAGAGAACCACGTGTTTGATGTGTGACATTTTGGCCACATGAAATCCCTTATAGGTTTGTTGTTTGCTCTTTTTACACGTCTGATTGGCTTTTATTGTTGCAGCTGGCTCCGGGACCACAGAGCACAACGGCTACAACGAGCTGGCGTTAGAGGAAGACAACACTCCTCGACTAGACTACAGCAGTGCGTATGGGAGGAGACACACACACACACACACATATAAAGTACACACACACAGAACACTCCTCTGATCAAATGGATGTGTATCCTTTAGCCTGAATGTGCTAAACTATCTCTCATTTGCTTGGAATCTCTTTTTATTCATTGCAACAAGTTTTATATTCTGTGCTTTGCTCTGATAGATTTCTGTTTATTTTTCCTTGAATGCAGACCCACAGTGGTGTCACTCTCCAGGCCTGACCAATGGGGAGGTGACCTGCGTCTCCCCTCGAGGAGGAGGCCACCGCAGCACCCTGGGCACCCGCTGCGAAATGAGCTGCGACCGCGGATACAAACTGCTGGGGAAGAGCTCCATCCAGTGCCTCCCCAGCCGCCGCTGGTCTGGGACAGCTTACTGCCGCCGTACGTGGAAGTTGAACACGAACACAAGTTGATGACGAAATAACTTAAGAGTGTAACTCAACACCAAACCCAAACGTGTATAAAGCCTGACATTTAAAGGTGCAAAGTCTGCTATTGAAATTGCTATTGCAATCTGCTGTTGGCTGATCTTTGGTGCCAGGTGATGTCACCATCTGTTGTACTCTCCAGAAGGTGACACCAAAAACAGCATACTTTGCACCTTTAAATGTCAGACTTTATACAGATTTGGATTTGGTGTTGAGATTTCAGTGTAGGGTTTCCATATCACTAAATTGTCAATAACACTTCAGATTTACTGATTATGTGATTGTTTTAACCCTTTAGATTTAGATCAGATTCTTTATTGTCATTTTAACAAGTACAACAAAATTCTATTATTATTTATGATTTTATTTAACAGCAATCCATAAATGCAGCTAGTATAATAAATAATAAACGTGTTGTTGTGTTGTTTCTACAGAGATGCGTTGCCATGTTCTGCCCCTCATCATGCACGGCAGGTACACCTGCACCCGGGGCTTTGTGGTGGACTCCAGGTGCGACCACACCTGCGACCCTGGCTACCGCATCGAGGGGCAGCACGCACGCATCTGTCAGCATGGGGGGTCGTGGAGCGGGGCTGAACCCCTTTGTTCAGGTACTTGTCACGGTCTTAAGTGTGCAGATCCAAGTAAAGCTAGCTTGATGTTCAAATTCACAAATCTGGTGCTGGAATTGGACAGTTGTACTTTTACCTCCCTGCCATAAAATGGACTTAAATTCAATCCTTCTGCATTGCTGTCTGGTTTTCCGTTAGTCTTTCATAGGCCCTGCTCCCCATGTGTCCTGTCTCCCACCCACACAAATACAACAAGCATATTTCCTGCCCCTCTGTTCTCTGGACTGGATCCAACATCATGGTCTATTGTCTTCCAGTCTTCAAATTCCACTCTTTCTAAAAAGGAATTGCTGCAATTAAACCGTGCCAAAAATGTGCAAACTATCAAACCATGTTATTTTCTGTTCTGTATTATCACCCCTGTTGTTGAAAAGTAGGTTAATTTCCCACTGATTTCAGATTATGATCCTCCCAAGATCAAGTGTCCTCTGTCCAGAGTCAAGGTTGCCGAGCCTGGAAAGCTGACTGCCAGGGTGTCCTGGGACCCCCCTGTTGCCACGGATACTGCTGATAAAACACTCGAGTATGTCGCTCCTTTCAGTGTTTTCTTTTCCTGTTCACTTTAATGGGAATGAAACAATTGCCCCGTTTTTTTGCCTCTCTGCAGTGTAATATTAGTCGGCCCGGCGCCAGGCACCGAGTTTAAAGAGGGAGCAAACATCATCCGATACAAAGTGTACGATCAGGCCAGGAACAGAGCCGCCTGCAAGTTCATTGTCCGTGTGGAGGGTAAGGTGCCAAAACAGTCAATGGAAAAAAGAGAATGTGAATTGACCTGAGGATTGAATTTATCAAATTAATTTAAATACACCAACAAGCATGATACCTGCCAGGATGACACTGTTATAAGATTTTATTTTAGTTTCCAATATAAACACAAACCATGGCAACTCATACATTTATCACAAACAAAACAACCAAACATAAATTAAAAACGACAAAGACAAAGTCGATATCTACTCGCCTGCCAACAGAACATACAAGCAAGACACCAACATTACTAAGCGTCCATCAGAACATACAACAAATCAACATACTTGCTCAGCCCTACATACCTCATATGTTCCCACCTATTCATATTAACACCCAAGCCATCCTGTACCTTTTCACATAGCCTCTTTTACATACAAGTTAGCACATTATCTGTTCATTGTTATCACTTCTTTTACGATATCCACCTGATTATTACTCTTTATTTCTTCTATTAATTCTCATCCCTTAAACAAACCTCTGCACAAACCCCCCCTCCTGAACGGTTATCAGTTATGACTATGAGTGCCCAGTAGTTACTGCCTTCATTATTCCATCCCATATGGCTTCAAATTGTGCTATTTTATTGTTTTCTATGGCTAATATCCTTTCTATATATATATATATATATATATATTTTTGTAAACAATGTTTATTAGTTTTCTTTGTAAGTACAAAGGACAAGAACAATATTCCCCCTCCCCCCACCCCACTTCCCCAGACCCTTCCCAATAACACAATAACAAACACGTGTTACTAACAAAAGACGAATGGGTGGCATAAACCCACACAGAAAAAAGCAACAACACGGCAGTATCCTTTCTATATTTAAATAATAAAGCATTTGATTCTTACAGTGTTGCAGTGTTGTTCTTATTTCCGTTGCGTTCTCCTCCTAGTGAGAAGATGTTCGGGTCTGCCGCCCCCTCTGCACGGCTACCTCACCTGCTCCTCGGATGGGAACAACTACGGTGCAGTGTGTGAGTATCACTGTGACGGAGGATATGAGAGGAGGGGAACGTCTAGCCGCGTCTGCCAGTTCAACCGCAGCTGGGGTGGAGGCCCTGCTGAGTGCGTTCGTGAGTATTGACAGTCTCTATGAACATAATTATCATGTCTATGAAGTTGCTGTATATAAATAGCAGCATATAATGGGGTATAAATGCAGGGTATGGCTGTGTGACCTTTTGTGTATGTGCAGCAATGGAGTTTAAATCAGATGTGAAGACAGCATCCGCCCTCCTGGATCAATTTTATGAAAAGAGGAGGCTGCTGATCGTGTCCGCACCCGACATCACTGACCCGGACTACAAGCTGCAGAACGTTATGGTACAGGTGAGGAAAAGACACATGAAAACCACAAAAAATTGGCTGTTTCCAGAGGGAACGTTATAAATACTGAGTGCTGTAAAATTCTTTGGAGTCTTACAGCCCCCATGCATCTTTGTGTTCCCACTAGAAATCAGACTGTGGCTTAGACCTACGACATGTGACTGTGATTGAGCTGCTGAACTCCCCGCCTCGGGAGACGGGCCGCATCAAGGAAAGGCAACTGGGCTCTGAAGTCATCGAGGGTTTGAGGTAACAGGCGGGGGGTTTCCTTCCTGTTGTTTGGCAATCAAAATTATCCAACAGTTCATTGTAAGAAAAACAGTGGCGATGTGCCTTGCATTTCTGGGCTTGTTATGGTGTATTTTTCTTATCCCCCTGGATAATGGACCAAATATAGACAATGCAATGTCACATCATTTCCAGTGCAATTACAATGTTGTTTGATAACAGAAAATGTTTCAGCTATCTAAAATATCAACGGTAAATGTCAAGTTTTGGCGTCAGTCCCTCAGAATCAAAGAGCAAGGGCATCTTTCTTATAGACTCACCATTTTGCACCGATGTTCAACAATCATACTGGGAGAAATCTATTGTAGAAGAGGAAGAGATACCAATTTCTCCACCAACAATAGCCTCAATAGACCAGAATGCAGTGCAACCACAAGACATGATGTTGCATTTTGCGTAAGGAGCATGACTCACTTTTTCCTCAACTGGAAAAACGTTTGCTCCACTATCGGCCTCTCTACTTACAACAATGCAACAAGTTGGCATTCTGGGAAATAGGAAATCACTAATTGAATTTGAGGAGAAAGTGGGTACAACAAAACACTTACATTACGAAATAATCCCTGGAATGCATCGAACATCAGATTGATTATATAACAGCGTGAGAGTATCAGAGGATGGATTTTTTACTTTAAGGATCTAATTTCTGTTTTTTGTGTAGGCAAGCATTCAGAATCTCCAGATCCTACTTCAGCATGGTGCTGCTGGACGAGCACGGAGTGGACCGGGAGAGGTTCATCACCCCCGTGGCCTCGGACGAGCTCTTCTCCTACATCGATAACTTCCTGCTGGACGAGGAGCAGCGAGAGAGGCTGGAGCTCCACAGAGACTTCTGTGACTAATCTAATCAGGCGCTCTGGTTGCCACAGGGATAAACTGATCAGCGATACCAACAGAACACAAACGACCAGCAAGCGGGTCGAGAGGACATTATAAAGGGAAACAAGGACAAGAGTAATGCAGTTCCTTCTGTTCAAATGTGATCACTACACACTATGAGACAACACAGAAGTGATAGCACTGTTTCCTCTACATTAATTCAGCAGTGGAGAGGCATGACGGCCAGAAAACAGCGATCTCAGCTACAGAAATGTGGAGGGTCAAAATGTCAAAATCAGAATTTAACCCATGAGGCGAATTAATATTTTCGTCATCAAATATTCAAACAAAACCCAACAACCACTGATTTGATTAATTTTTGAAGCCAGCTGATAATTATACACAATACAATACACAGTTAAGACCAATGGAGGATGATTTGGGGTTTAGTCGTTTCATTTTTATTAGGTGAACGGAATATTTAAGGCAACTTTTATGTAAACTTGGCTCTGATCGCACTCTTAGGCGTCAAGAGTTAAAATCTACCTATACATCTACAGACAGACAAATTAAATAATTGCAAATAGGGCTTTTTATGTAACTGTTATATAAACATTAATTTTACATAAAGATGTCGGGTAGTAATATGAACTACGATGGCTCACATGATGGTATGGATTGAAGTAAGCATAATTTGTCAGATGCAACACCGGAAATTCTGTTTAACACCACAGTTTATAATGAATGGTTTGCAGAGTACGGCAGTTATAATGCAACTATACACAACTTTAGAGAAAAGAGTGATACGATATAACACCATTTCTTTTGTTAAGTGCTGCGTGCGATTTTGATTGCACAAAATATGTACAGCCTGAATTTTAAAAACATAAAAATGACAGCGTGTCAATACACTTAAAATAAAGCAAGAGCGTAGTGTTGTGATGCTTTGGTACACTTTGGAAAGAAACACCGGCCTGCAGTCAGAGGAAGCTGTGACAATAATGAACTCCACCAAAGAGACTTATGCTTTGAAAAGAGGCTCAAAAGTGCAAGCCATGCCATTAATAGACTTTAAATATTTGTGTCATATAGGGAGGCAGGTATTAACAGACATTTAGTGTTCAGTAGGCCACAAAAACTGCGTCTCTACTTACAGCCAAATCATCTGTGAGCCTGTTCATGCCGACAAGCTTCTGGTGTGAAAAACTTGCCAGAGGAATTAAGTCAACAATCTCACATTTGTCTCACAGCTTCTCCCCATTTCAGCGTCCATGGCTTTTCTCCCAAGTTTCAGGCTCTGAGCGGCGTCCTCATTTGTCCTTAGTCTTACCCATGGAGGAGCGCAGGGGGAGAGTGCCCTCTGCCCACGAGTCGGGGTACTGCATCACCTTCTGCCACAGACTCACCTCCTCTCCCACAGAGTCCATCTCCACCTCCTCCTTTCCGATTTTTACAGTGCCTGGAAAGGTAAAGATCTGATTAATTCAGTTCCCTTTCCCCCCCCCAGTTTGATAACCATCTAGGGTGATTCACAAAACTACAAAACGACACAGCCGAGTCCTGAAAGAGCAGAGAAAATCTCCGTGTCACCAGGTTTCATTGAATTCTGTCAGTCTTTCACCTGTGCCGGTGCTGAGGCGGACCCCTCCCAGGAACTCGTTGCTGGACATGGCCTCTCTGTCCCAGACCGTCAGCTCCAGACACATGCCCTGCAGCTGCTCCAGGCTCAGCTCCTTGTACACAAACGTGTGGTCGTAGTGCGGGTTCAGACTCTTCTTCACGACTGGAGTCTTTCTCTTTGTGGACTTGGCCTTAGTTGGTAACAAGTACCTGCGGTGCCACAAACAATTAGCTTAGAAGAAAAACATTTGCTTACTATGGAGATGCAATGAGTGAGGTGTTAAGAGTGGACAGACACTAACCCTTTTACAAAAGAGTCTGACGTTCCTCCTGATTTCATTGCCATCAAACTCTTCGCCTCTTTAATGAGGACGTGCAATTCTCCCCCTTCCTCAGTCTTTCCCTTCTTGCCTAGGGAGAAGAGAGGCACACCCGGCATTCAGAAACATGAGGCGAAGGGCATCAAAAACACAGGTAGAGCTGATTGCGCTTTTCTTACAGCAGTCTTACCTTTGATTTTGTCAGTTGTTGGCTTTGTAGGTGTGACATACTTCAAGGACACCACCAGGTCTCCTTTGTACTGAGCAAAAGCAGAGGCCTGAACAGGATTGGCTGCCTGTTTGAGGGAAATGTATTACTACTAGCTCACAAGAAGCAAACACTGAAAAAAAAAGAAAACTCAACAAACAAGGCAACAATAAACATTCCTTCCCCACATATGATGCAGTCTCCTTATGGCCAATCATAACAAATATACCAACTTGTTTTGACCTGTAATGGTGGTGCCATCATTGGGCCAATCAGTGTAATATTGAAAATGCTGGGGTGTTTTCCAAGTTTCGTCAACGCCCAATCAGCAGATATCGAATGTGACGGATGGACAGGTGAACCAGGGTTCCCACACCTTCTTAAACATCAAATTCAAGGACTTTTCAAGGACTTTCCAGGCCCAATTCCCTCAAATTCAAGGACCCAACACGGCATAGTTTGAGACACGGATCAAGGTTAATTACTGTTACAACACTGAGAATTTTTATAATGAGAACTAGCAGGCTTTACAGAAGCTCACAGACAACAATTAAAAAGAGAGAGAGGCTTGAATGTGTGAACACTTCTCAACAACTTCTCTAAATTCAAGCACTTTCAATGACCCATGTCTATTTGTCTATTTTCAAAAACTTTCAAGGCCTTGATTTTTTTCTCAAATTCACAAACTTTCAAGGATTTCAAGGACCCGTGGGGACCTTGTGAACGAACGTCAACCCCTCCCATTCATCGTCGGGGATAAAAAAAAAAAAAAGCATATTTCTCTGATGTACCTTCCCCATGAGTGCCACTCGTTCCTCCTGAGGGGAGTCCAGGTCCCGGCAGTCCAGGGGAATCTCCACCTCTCCCAGGAAGGCGTTGCGGCTGATGCGTCCGTGGTGCCAGACTGATAACAGCAGGGACCGGGTGATCAGCTGGGAACGGCTGACTGAGTACTGGTGGAGGAGGAGGAGGAGAGGCGATGCATCAGAAGGCTCGTCTTAATACTGATACACTAATGGAGAGGTCTTATTGAATTTTAATGCTGAGGTGCTTTGGGAGCTTTTAATTAATCACAGAACTTCTATGAAAGTAGAAGATGAACTGTGGTTTTATTGGAAGTTCTATTCCCTAATCTAAAAATCTCAAATATAATTTGCCTCTTTCCTAAGCTAAATTGCTTTAGACTTTAAAGAGCAAATCGAAAACTACAGAGCCATTATGTTACAAATTGATTTATCAAGCTAATTTCCTATTCCTCAACCTTGTTTGGCCACTGTATTTAAACTGCCTCTGTACATTCAGAAGGAGGCCAGCAACAAAATCAATATTTGTCACTAGCTATTCTTATCTTCAATGTCAATATCAGTCTTAAAAGTCTCTGTAGGTGGGGTCATTATCTGCATCAGGCATGGCGCAAGGTCGGTAATCAGGGAGTGTCATTAAATCAACAGCCTAAGGCCAACAGAGTTTCTGTCTAATTCTTGAAGGGCCATTAATAAAGCATCACCTTTAAAGTCTCTTTGTAGGTGGGGCTCACTGTGTTCCTCTTGATGCTGGTCTTCCTTTTGCTCTGGCGAGATTTGTCTGGGAGAAGGTAACATTTGACATAACTGAAAAACAAAAACAGAAAAAAAAAAACATGTCAAGCTGAATGGCTTCCCATCTGGCGCAGCAAACCATCCAGACACTTCCACAGTCCATCCATTTCTCAACTAAATGCCGTGAAAAATGTCTGTTGACATTCAATTTCCTGTGAAGCTCAAGTAATCACCTCCGGGACGTCGTTTGCAAGACTTCGTAAACACAGAGCCACCTCTTATCTAAGCTGATCAAAGTCTTGTTAACATCACTGAAGGGTGTGTGTGCGGTAAACAAAGAATTTATATCAGAGTCACATCTAACATGCTGCTCATGTGCTTTCAGTGGAAGTGGTTGCATGATGAGGGGAAGTGAACAATAGAAATTCACATCTTGTGTTTTACAGTCGGTGTTTAAGAGGGAAAGAAAAGGAAAGTTGACGCTGACGTTTTCCCACTATGCTGCAAATCATAATTCTTTTTTTTTGCTTTAATTTTTCTGACACTGCTCAGAAATAAGTAAAGTCCTTTATACTTACGGGTTGGAGCGCTGCCGAGAGGCGTCGCCGTAGGCCAGCCCGTGGCACTCCTTGACGAAGACATGGAGGCTCTGGGTGTGTTCCTCATAGCTGACAGTGAAGACGACATCTCCGCTCACCTCCACGCTGTCATAGTCCCCGGCCTCACTGTAAATACTCATCAGACTGCCCAATGTGCTCTGGAGAAATACACACACATCAAACCTGGGTCAAAAATCATTTACAAATAATTCTTAGTGTTTGTTTTAATCTGGTTGGATTGGGTTGGGTGTGTGTTTGCCATGTAGGGAAATACACCGAGTGCCAGAAATTTTAGACAATCACAGGAAAATATTTCAGAGTCAATTTAGTTTACTTTTCTGTGATTGACACAAACCTGACACTATCTGGATTCTCCTGATGGGGCAAACCCCATTCATTTGGTCTTCAACCAACACGCAAATTAACAAAAAAGAAGTTTCAACAATAGCAAATATTGACATTTAGATAATATTTGGACAGACGTGACCTTAGGGGTAAACACTGCAAGTCACAGTTTAGAAACATTATCATATAATCAGACTTTGCTTACAGCTACAAAAGACATTAAGTACAAACCAACTAAATGACAGGAGAAGTTGCTGGCAGGTAAGAGAAAGTGACTCAAGGACAAACAATAATATTAACAGCAAATCAAGAAATGTCCCTCAGTATCTATACAGATGGAGAGTGACAGCATGAAAGCCACATTATCCTCAGATTCTCATTCCCCGAGGCTTTGTTTTGCACTGGTAACTTTAGAAACATATTAAACAGACTTCACACACTGACTTCACACTTCCTAACTTGAAGGAGGATATCCGGAGGTGATAGCTGCTTGTTAAAAGTTATCTACCATCAATTCCGTTTTGAGAAGCACAGTAGAAACTGTTTTTAGAGCACTAACTAAAAGGTAAGAAGTGAAAAATATGATCAAAGAGACAGAAAAGTTAAGTTTACCTTTGAGCTGTGCAGACTGGAGGAACTTGAAGCCGCCGTCTTTTTATGGATGTTAACCAAGTTATCAATATCCTCGTCTTCCTCTTCGTCTTCCTGTAGTACCATGGAAAACATTTAGAGGCCTGATCATACACACAGTGGTATTTTCCCCTCTGTTTAAGGAGGGTTTTTCTTTTTAAACAAGTCTAGAAGTGGATCTATTCATGCAATGGAGAGATACCATGATTGGGAAATATGAAGTAGGAAGAGAGGTTAAAGGAAAAATCCATCTGTAAACACTTAAACACTGTTAAAACAGCTATGGGCAATGCACCTTGCATTTCTGGTCCCATTTTGTTCTTTGGTGGTGTATTTTTCTTATTCCTGCAGATAACTAGCCAAATGAAGACAACGCAACATCAGAACTAGATATTTCCTGCACAACTACAATGGAGTTTAGCAGAAAAATTTGCAGCTATCTAAAACATCAGCGGTAAACGATTTGGTGTCAGTCTCTCAGCATTAAAGTGCAATGGACTTCTTTCTAGACTCAACATTTTGCACCGACGTTCAACAATCATGCAGGGAGAAATCCATTTACAAGAGGCACCAATTTCTCCACTGACAGCAGCCTCAATAGACCAGAATGCAATGCAGCCACAAGACATGTTGCATTTTGTGTAAGAGGCGAGACTCTTACTTTTTCTTGACTGGAAAAACTCTCGGCCTCTTTCTCTTGCTACGCTATCATTATCTCTCTCTCTCTACCTACACATATTACTCAGAGCTGAATGCAACAAGTTCACGCTCCTTCTCTGGAGGGCTGTCCAGGGGCATTCTGGGAAATGTAGGAAATCACTAGCTGAAGTACAAGTAGACGAGGCAAGTTAAGGGAAAGTGGGTACGCCAAAAAAGTAAATTACAACACTTCATCACAAAATAACTCCAGGAGTGTGTTGAACATCGCAGATTAACAATGTAAAACAGTGCAAGAGTATCAGAGGGAGGATTTTTCCTGCTTACCTGCACATCAAGTCCTGGTACAGATTTGCTCCTGTTGCCCATAGAAGCCTCTGATGCATTACCTCCATTTTCACGGAGGTCCTGCACTGATGTATGCTCTGTTACAAACATGCACAAAGGAAATTAGGCTAGATTACATTGCAGAAATCACTTCATTGCTTGGGGAAGAGAGACAACTGCAATACAAGACGCTAACCTTGAGGCTTCGTAGAACGTCGAATGCTCTTCTTGAAAATCCCATCAACATCATCCGGGGAATTTACCTCCGACCTCAGACAGGCCCGCTTTGCTTCCGGGGCCTAGAGAGACAGTAAGTTACAGTCAGACAGTAGAAGATAATGACTTCTGATGGTGGAAACAGGCCATCACTGACTGAGCTGAAATGAGCATGTCCAATAGAGTCCGATAGAAAGCCTCTTACAGTTTTCACTTCTGAGTTAGCCCGACTGGAAACACTGGATCCTGCTGGACTCGACGCGACTGTGGTCTTCTCTCTCCTAGAAACGCTGGATCCTGCTGGACTTGACTCGACTGTGGTCTTCTCTCTCCTAGATATGAATTGATATGAACATTGGTTGAAGCTACAATATGCAAATTTTTTGACATTAAAAAAAGAAACAGGAAATATTATACTTGCAAAGAAGGTACTTGGTGAGCGTCAAGGGAGTCCAAAGAATACAGTATATAAAAAAGCTTACCACTGGTGCTCATTGGAAGAAAGGGGCATAGAGTTTCTGTAATTTGGACAATATACTGTACTTATTTTGTTGAGCGATAAAATGGTCCATCTGGGCCCCTTACTGTTATGCCTTGGAAGATTTTACTGACTTTGCTTGATGACGCATTGTATGATATAATCTCCCCTTCCTATAATTTGGTTGACATGCCTATTCTGCTGAGGTATAAATGGTCCATCAAGGCCCCTTACTGTTATGCCTTGGGAGTTTTAACTATCTTTAATGCTGGATGATTTACTGAATGATGTAATGAGTAATGTCATGATGCTGTTTTTACTTTCTTCCTAAGTGGCAGGCGAGTATGCAATTAACTCATTAGTCAGTTGTTTTGCCACACCTATAAATATGTGTTATGAAGGCTTCTTGTAGCAGTTCTTAAAAATGTTCTAGCCCAGTCAGTAAAGGCTTTTTACTATACATCCACATGAGAGCCTTGGAATCCTTTTACATCAGAAAATATGACACTTAATCAGTTTGCGTCTGTCTGTGACCCCGTGTGTATACAGTATATACAGGACAGTCCTAGTCATAACAGTGAAGCTAAACGTGGAGCAGATAAGACACATCCAAAAACATGTGGGATTAGTTTTGCTTTTTGTTTTATTGCAGAATGCCTGCGTTCATCGTGTGCTTCTTCAACGCCTGTGGTGGCTTTATGAATGCCAGTTACCTCAGCCTCAGACCAGATGCTGTTTTATGGTAGAAGAGAGATGAGTGACAAGTGCTGGAGCTTAACTTGACAATGCACTTCCTGCCTCAAGGCGAAAGGCTGCATATTGTAGCTTTAAGTTTTAGCAGAACCACTTCTGCAAATTCGTCCTTTTAGCATGAATTTACCTTGGTGGGTCAGGAGTCCCGCGGCCGGACTCTGTCTCAGTTTTGCTACTACACAGGCTGGATTTCTCTGCGGACTCCGTGTCGCTGCGCTGTTGCAGGTCCTTTGACCCGACATCCTCCTTCGCTTCATACGACTCCCTTGAACCGATAGATCCTGAAGCCTCACTGGATGGACCGTCAACAGAGAACGTGTCAAAAATGCTGAGGCATTCTGAATGTGTGTTCAGCCCTTATATCAATGCAAAGAAAGGAATGGTGATTACGCCTCACCCCGTCTTGGTAGTTGTCTGATCTTTCTGTCTGGGCCGAGGCACAGGAGCGGGAAAGTCGGAGTTCACCTCGGTACTTTTCAACAGCACTTCTCCCATCGTCTCACGCTTCTTCACTTTAACACAGAACAAAAGGCTTAATCGGACTGCTTTACTTGTTGAAACAAATGGAAACGGTATCATGTTATTGTAACTTTGTTTTTTTTCACATTTTCCTCTTTTCCTCATTTAATTGGGTCGACATGCCAGTGACTGCGGGCATTTCATTCGGCCCAGGCTGAGATTTGTTTACATTCCCAATTGAACTGTGCTTGCCCACATCCTCTTCCTGTACTCACATGGCGGCCTCTTTTTCAGGGAGCTTCTCACCAGGTCATGTCCAGGGTTAGTGGAGAAACGGTTCACCCTTTGATCGTAGAACCAGTCGCCTGTGCATTTCTTTAGATCCCTGGAAACCAATATACATCACTGCTTTTATTGTGAAAGTCCTAAACTGAACAAAGCTGACACAGATTTAGTAGTAGCAGTAGATTAAGTATTACACAAAATGGAGTGGGTACTGTGAGCTCATGACTCATTTGCAGCTTATATATTTAACTGATTAGACTCGTTTAAAAAACCCCCCCACAAAGCTCTGGGTTTCCGGAGACAAATCTATTGATGCCACAGATAGATACCATAGTTAGTCATTGTGAAGGAAGGAAGGAGGAGGGGCTAAACGCAGAGTTAGACCGATATATTGGTCTTCCAGTCATGTCGTCCACTGCTAATATAGAGGTTCCTCCCTGACCACAGCTACATAAAAACAGTCTGTAAAACCAGCAATGAGATTTCTTCTTTGCACACTTTATATATTAATTTAATTGCTCAATAATGTTTTTTGTGAATGAATTATTCATTTAAAGGCAGTAATGTATCCCAAAGTTTCCTGGACCATTGAATAGGTTGCGGTGAATCACCCTGCCTTAAGGAGCTGCTAACTCAACCTAAAAGACTTTCATTAGTCTGGGTTTCAGTGGAGAGTTTTAGTGTCCCGTGATGGACTGTATGCTGTTTCCGAGGCTTTCCTTTGCTGCCAAGAATAAAATACTTGAGAAGCCACTGAATCCTTGTAATGTTTTTGGCTTGAAAATGGTCAAATTCAAAGATCAGCGACTTAATTCTAAACATTGGTATTGGCCTTCAAAATCACATCAGTCGAACCCTAGTGCCCACTTTAAGGGAGTGACAATATACAGAAAACAGAGTGTCTTACCCCTCTTTGGCGCACACGCTGCACAGCCAGGATCCGTTGGGCCGCACCGTTCGGCAGTTACGGCACACATGGTGTTTACATGCTTTACACTGGCTGGAGACGACCGTCAGTCGACTCAGAGGCTCCTGGCATCGGCCGCAGCTGCGCTGGCTGTACCTTCCGCTGCCGCGCTTCGCCCCCTTCCTCTTGATATCCACCAACTCTGCCTTCAGCTTCCTAAAACAAGAAAGGGTCGAAAACTCAAATGTTGTCCTTTGACAAACTCCATCGCTGGTCTAGTGTCTTATTTTGTGATGAAGTGTAAAAAAGTAATTCACTTTTTTGCTGTACCCACTTTCTCTCAACGTGCCTCATCTACTGCGACTTCAGTTAGTGATTTTCTACATTTCCCAGAATGACTTTCAACACACCCCAGAGAACGAGCATGAACCTGCTGCATTTAGCTGTGGCTTTCACATGATTTCATGTGGGTTTCAAGATTTTCAGTGTGGGTTTTTCCTTTAATGAAAGATCCGAAACGAAGTGATGCACATCCTTATACATAAATCCGTCCGCTCTGTGTCTATGGATCATTGGTCATGAGTGAGGTTAAAGTAACAAGGTATGCAGGGGCGATGAAGATGAAGTGCTGTCTCCTCACCGTACGCGCTGCTCCTCTGCCTGCCTCAGCTCCTCGTCCCGATGCAGCACCTCCAGGATCAGCTCCCGCTCAGAGTCCGTCAGGAAGGCCAGGTTGATCATCTCAGCAGCCTGCGGCATTGTAGCTCTTTTTTTACAGGTCCTCAGCACAGGTTAACTAGCCCAACTCAGGGGCTGTCCCATTTAGGAAGGCTCTTGAAGACAAAACAGTAGACCAAGAATTGGTTGAGATGGGAAAGTAGTCGACTGTCTATACCTTGTAACTGCTGGAAAACAGTTTGATTAAATACCAATAACTCTTTGAGAAATACTTCAAAAAATGAATTAGAAGATTGACAAATCAGAAAAAATGTCACAAAAAAGCCTACAGAGGGAACAGCACCTCTGACCCCAGCTCCTAACAGAGAGCCTGTCTCAACACTGAGCTCATGCATGGAGAGCTGCACAGCGCTCTGCTGCAAGAGGAGGAACTTGGTGACTGGATGCCCTGCAGTGAGGAAGACTCACATGGGCAGGGACAGTTGTGCTGTCCTGATAAAGTGACTGGTAGACAGCAGAGTGACCTTTCTCCCTTCCTGTTAGCCTCCATGCAGCGAGGCCTCTGCTGCCAGCATGCCAGCGTCCCATCACTCTCCCTGCTGGAGACGCTTCATTAAGGAAATGACAAGGCAGCCACTGCCTGACATAAAATCATTAGATGACCTAAAAGTCACCACAGACAATCCATGGCAACTCTACATAATGATGTCAACTCCCAACAGCTTTGGGTTACTTTCAGAATTTGAAAAAAGTAGCCTACTACTTGAAATCAATTTGAATATTTGAAATTTGCATATTTAAAAGTCCAAATATTGTTTTCACACCAGTCAAGTTACCATCAAAACACTGGCCATGGGAACAAGTCAACAGACTGGCCTTTAGACTGGTGGTTCTCAACCTGGGGGTCAGGACCCCCCAAGGGGTCACAAGATAACTTTTGGGAGTTGTGAGATGATTTATGGGATAGGAAAAAAACATTTCTACAATACAAATGTATTATCATGTCTAGTTTCTCTTGTGAAATACTGAATAGTTTTCAGCCTCTAGGCCTCCTCGGATAATTAATCAAAACAAACAACCTGAAAAGGGAAAAGAATAGTTTGGATGAACTGTTCACTACTCTGCATATGCAGTCTGTGACTGGGGGTTGTCAATATGTCATATGAGAGGATTTATAGCCTAACATGGGAAACATTTGGCCAAAACTGTTTTTTCTAAATGATAAATGACTACAAGGAACCAGGATGCTGGAGGATTAAAAATCCCACAGAGTCAACCAGGGTGAAAGGTTGAAACAACATGAGCTCAGCATATCATGAAGGGTTCCCACCCTCTAAGGATACAGAGAGCCAGGTGGAGTGCTCCAGTATAAGCCATTTGTTTAATCTTAACATCAAGCTTGTCATCTGCCATGTTCCCATTTGAAACTGAATGCTCCATTTGAACAGCCTCAAAGGACAAGTCCAAGCATGTGTTTAAGAAGCTGGGAGAAATGTGCGTGTGAAATATCAGGGGGAGGAAGGTTAACATCCTAAGTAAAACTTTTTCCTCATTGTTTGAACACTTCAGGCCAATTGACTCATGGTTCAGTTGAATAATACCGGCAAGGCAACTTAACTAGAGGAAATGGCGCATGCGTCTGTCACAGATACTGCAGGGAGATACTGCACTAACTGGAATAATCCTTAAAAAACACAAAACACAGGGTTTGAGACAGGGACTTTGTCAGGTGGTCAATAGTTTTTCCAAGAGATTTGTAGCAACGTTAGTGTCTGTGATACAAATTATGTATGTCAAGTTACCATGAAAGTGTGTATAAACGTTACTATTGCATGCAAACTCCAATGTCCCGATTGACTGTCTTCCCCTAACTCATGACATTCATTTGCATTGAACAAACATGAAACTCTAGTGCAAGTCGGCAGATTTCAAATCATGCTTTAAGAACACACCAATCGGCTATAATAAACTGTATCGAAACGCATAATTTCATAAAGCAAGTGGGCTAAGATGCAAAGATCAAAATGTGATTACAACAACCTACTCACGGGAAATTAGATAATTCAAAACGCAAACCCCGATATTCACTTAAACCAATAATCTTAGACAAGAGCTGCGCTAATCCAAGTGTAGGCTACGGGCTGCAGACTTGGGAAGCAGAGCCAATGTTTTGTGTAAGCACACAACCTGCAACAAGATAACAGATAAGTAAGCAGCAAAGCACGAAACAAGTGGGCTAATTAAGAGAAAATGACAGACACCTGCTGTTTAAAGTTGACTTCACCCCCTCCTCCGCTATTAGGATACGGCTTGCGTCACTACGGGCGGCGGCGAGGAATTTCTCACAAAAATACAACAAAAAAAGGGGTTTAAAGTCGTAGAGACGGTGGATTCACGCCGCATTTAAACTAATAATAGTGTTGTGTGCCTGTAAATAGGCTAACTTACCTTCCTCGGAGGCAACACCCGGCTACAATCCAGCCTTTCCCTCCTTTTGCCTCCCGTCTCTAAAACTGTTGACTTTCTGGTCCAAGTCCCGGAAGATAAGGAAAGTTTGCCGCAGCAGATCAGGAGCGCCTCTGAACATTTTCCATGACAGGTGCATTTCCTTTGCTCTACTTAACCACACAGTCGCACTGGATGTGGAAAATCTGATCCGCATTATTATTAAAACTCTGCAGCAGTTTGCGCTCTTCCATTACCCAAATTGTACAGAGATTTATTTTTTAATATTTCTGCAGAGGCGGCGTTGGAGTAAAATGTGGAATAATTTACAGAGAATATTGTTAGTTTGGGAGATTATTTTAACTAAATCAGCAAGGGAACATGTGCAATGCAATATATATAAATGAAGAAAACGAGCCATGTGCATGTTTTGCAAAAATAATGTGCGAATTTTGAGAGTTTGGTAGAAAAAATAAAAGTATAGTGGATGCCAGAAAATAAATCTTGTCACTATAGAGGGAAGGGGTGTGTCTGTGTACACTAGGATGGACGTAATCTCATATTATGATCTGTAATACGGTAAATATTACCTGCTACTATTGAACATAATGGCATTATGCAAAGTAATGGTAAAACACTCACACATCTGGAAGTTAAACATGTAGTCACTTTAAAACTGCCTGCAAGAAAGGCAGCAAAAGAGCAATTTTGAAAGTAAAATATATTCTTCACAACCCTTAAGATGAATTTTGGGTAACATCTGATTGAGCAGTTCTTTGCAGGTAAAGCAGTTTGACCTAAATGAAATAGCACATTTACAATTTACTTGAAATTTGCACCCTCAGAAAATAAGTCAGCTCTGATTTTGAGGGATTGAATATAGCACTTTGCATAAATCTAAAACAAAATAATGCATTTTGAAATCACTTTAGTACAACAAAATATGTAAAGTTAAGGGGAGGGAATGAATACTCCTGCATGAGCGACCATCTACACTAATCTATTATCAGGATACTCCTGCTCAAGCCTTTAGAGAATTTGTAACATTATATTTTATGTTTGCACATTGAATGACTTGCACTTTTTGTCTGAAATGACACAGACTACAAGTACTCAAGATCCAGAAGTGTCTCTCAGCTTTATTTACAGGGTAATTTAATCCATATGAGATGAATGGTAAAGGTATTCATTTTTAGGATCTAGTATGGTCTTACTGCTTTTAAGTGTGATCCTAGAAGTCTCCTACTGTAGGATTGTTTTGTCTGCAACCTTCCTAAAAGGCCAGAGTAAATTCAGAAACAGCACAGTTTAGGTGATATATGGTTTACGTGAGGTAAAAGAGGGGTCCAAACTAGTTCCAAAGATCTCTATTCATGTGTTCAAAAGGCAGAGCTGTATGTGCACCTTAAATATCAGAAGTTTATCTTTCCAGCAATACCAAATACATGAATATTGTCGGTCAATATGTCCTCATATTGCAGTTACAGTTAGTTTGGGCGTTGGTGCACATTAAAGCACACAGAGGTGAGAAACCGACCGCTTGGAGTCAGAAGCTGTGGTTCTCAGTCTGGCAGCTGATTTCACTGATTAGCACACCTTCAGCCAGAGAGGAGGAACGAATCAGTGAGATCAGATGGTGTGTTTGGCTAGAATTAAATCCTTTTTGGCCTCTGTGGCACATGCTGGAGAACTACTGGTCTAGCAGGTAATTTCACTGATTAGTTCCTCCTCGCTGGTTGAGGTTATGCTAAACAGTGAAACCAGACGGTGTGTAGTGTGGTTAGAATGAAAACGTGCAAACTCTTTGCACTCCAAGGCATGTGGTTGACTATTCCTGCTCTGGAGTATAGCAACTGCTATACATTGAAGTGTACTAATTAAGCTTTTTGTTATGTGGTTTGGATTGTGTGTATTGTGGATTTAAATAAGAACATAATAAAATAAAAAATCTGTGTCTGTGTTAGTCTGTTCAGTTCAGAGCGGTCTGCACTCCAAGTCCAGCACAACATGGTGAACATGAGGTGCATATGATTTGACACACTCTATGTGCTGGATGTTTGTTATCCACGGTGCACCGGTGATGTCCTTTAACAGAGAGGCGATGCGGCCGGCCGTGTCGTCGGCCCAGTCCTGCCAAACCTCTCTGTCAGTCTTCTTCCCAGAAGCCCTCTGGGCTGCTTCATTCGTAGCTGGAATGAGCGCCGTGTCCCGTAGCGGTGAGGTCACATTCTGGTGAATGTGTAAAATGCCCCCGTTTGTTTTCTTCAGCAGGCGACAGGCGACGGGCCAGCCGTCCTCTGAGCTCGGTATGAGGCCCAGGTTCACTCTGTCAGCGAGATCACACAGTGGGAGCTGGGAAAAAATCAACCAACCATTATATTGGCTAGAGTTTCTGTGTATAAAATGCTTAAGTATTGGTATAAATGCCAGGCTATTTGAGTTTGTATTTGAAAAAAAAGTGGGCAGGTAGTCTGTATGTATACTGTATATGTATATAAATGACATTAGAGTTTAATATTTAGTGTTTATAATGTATATGTACATACTTTGTTATGCTACTAGTTGAAAAATTCAACTAGTAGTTCTTTAAAGAGCAAATCAACACTAAATCACATTGGGTAGAAAACCGTTGCTGCACTGCTCTCTATGGGTGGAAAAACCTGTTGGAGGTGTTTTGTATCAGCTGTCAAAGGCAAAACACCAGCTTTGACATCACTTTTCTGCCCCGTGTGATTTAGTGTTGATTTGCTCTTTAACATTGTCTAATTCCCTAGTCTAAAACCCTAATAAAACACATCCCACATCCATGTTTTTATTTCTTCTATTGCTATTTTATTACTTTCTCTTATTACTATTATCTGTAATACTTTTCTGTGAAGCACATTGAGCTGCTTCTGCATGAAATGTGCTATATAAATACATTTTGACTTGACGTAGTTCCTGTAATAAAGCAAAAAGATTTTTAGAACTACAATGAGTTTACAAAATATTAGGATCGTCTGCTCTTTCCATGAAATAGACTGCGTGACTCCAGGTGAAAGCTAGGATTCCTTATTGATTTCATCTATTAAATTCACTGCAATTATAAAAAAAGAGATGTAGGTTAGGTTCAGGACACTGGTTGAGGATTTTTTAAGATTTGAGGCAGTTGAGACTTGGGTTGCAAAATGAGCTGCTGCTACTGTTTTGTACTCAGAGTAACTTAGAAAAGATCGATGCTTATTTTTCACTACAGCTGTGATTCCAGAGAAGTGCTTGTAATTACCTAGAAGGCACTTGGAGAACGTAAACCTCAGCTAACGCTGAACAATTCTCCAACTTGCAGTTACATCTAAAGACATAAGTCCTAACACTTACATTTTATTAAGTAAAATTGATTTTTGACCCTGCAAACATACCCTTATAGTATTTATCTCTGTCAATTTCATAGTTATGGCTAAAAAATGACTATCATGGCATAAATCCCAGATCCCAGTCAGCCCCAAAATATCTGTCCACCAAAGTTCATGGAAATCCATTCAAAAGTTTTTGAGATATCCTGCTGACACACAGAAAAACAAACTAACTAAAAGGGGAGAAAACACAATCTCCTTGGCGGAAGTACCAATCTTATAAATCAATGATAAATGCTCAGTCAACTGAAACCCTCCTGACTGAACAGTGAACTAATCAGTTAAAACGGAGGCAGAGCTAATCCTGTCATTGTGCATCGACAATGATACGAGTCATAAGTGAAAAGATGTTTGCCCCTTACTTGTCGATTGTCTCCCTGGTGAACAGTGCAGCGATCAGACACCCTGTTTCCCTCCAGGTTTTTCTGAAGAGCTTCGACGGCATCTGGGTTCCACTCACAAGCATGAACATGGCTGGCTCCCGCATGCACCAAATATGGGAGAGTAAAGTATCCAATACCTGAGAATAAATACAGTTGTACATAACAAAAATGACATCATATGGCAGGGCGATATTCCTGAGATCAACACCACGATAATCATAAGGTATTTTTTCCCCGATATCGATATATATCACAATATGGCTTACTTATGCAAAAGCACATGTTAAATAATCAAATTGCTGTTCATCGCTTTGAACTGCATGGTAATGTTAAGTGTGATGTCAAACAAAACTCATAATATTCCTTAAAATGTTTCATACCACATTTTTTCCAGAGTTATTAAAGAAAATGTGCTTGTTATCATCATCAATTTAGACAAGGGAATTGTGTATCACAGTATCACAACATTATATCATCGTGATATAATCCCACAGAAAGACAATAAGACTATAATTGCCCAGCCCAATTACATCATCATTCAAATTAAGTCTAATTACTACAGCACTGCAAATAATTGATGTGACGTTCAAGTAAAAAGGAATCATATATTCTAATGTGTAAAAACTGTTATAGCCTGAATGTATCGACATGGTTTTACTACCTGCGTACAAATCCACCACAGTCTCCCCTCTGCAGTCAAAAGCAGCTATCCGGAGTTTCTCTGTGATGTTTCCAGCTGAGAACATGGATCTGGTGACATCAAACTCATACCTGAAACAACATTGTAGGCTTTTGACACAGGCAACTTGACATGTGACACCTTCACAAGTTTTAGCAGTTTCCAATGCATGTACTTATGGCTTATTCAATATAATTACTAGCTGCATATAACAGTTCCCCCCCAGCGCTAAATCAACAGTACTGATTGATTAGGACTGTGAGTTACCTGATGCCGTTGTCTGTATGCGTCACCCAGCTGTGCTCTCCCAACAGCATCGTCACCACAGGAGATCTGAATCCGTCCCTGGAGATTCGACTCATCTTTGCCAGGCGCTTTGCTCCCAGCCCTTTGGCCACTGCACTCCAGAGCTCTTGACCTAGAAAAAAAAAATCAATTAGGCCTAAATAAAGCATTATCCATGTTATTGTCCATTTTATTGTTTTGTCCCGGCACCTATTGTATGCTCAGCTGTCCTTTGAATTTGCCTGCCAAAGGTTTTTTTTTGCCTAATAAGGTTTTCTTGGTGCTTTGTTTTGCTTCCTTGTGTTTTATTTTGCTGCATCATTTTGTTTTGTGATTGATTATTGATTAGTCAGATCTAGGTAGGCTTGTTCTCTGTAAAGTCCATGAAGACATGCTTGTAATGAAGGGCTATATAAATAAACTTGACTTGTCCTAATCAATTACTTTGCACACCTCTTGACCCATCAAAAGCACAACAGAGTTAATTTGAGGACAATACCAATTTTCCTCCATACTGGCAGGGAGAAACAGTTGTCTCCCAGTAGGACTAGGTCTCCATGCCGCTGGCAGCTGTGGGGAATGTCCCCACTCAGGTCCTCCTTCCATCTTTCTCCATGAGACTCCAACACCTCCTGTAGGATTTTCACTAGTTTATTTCCACTTGTCCTCTCCCTCTTTGACTGCTGAGGAGCCTGTTGTGAAAGCAGGACAAAAACAGGAGAGGCATAAAAGACTGTCAAGGTGCAAATTATTGTCTGATGCTAATATTTAAGTGAAACAAAGCCCCCATTACCTGACTCCAGACAATTTCACAAATACTATTTGAAGCCACTCTGTTCTGGAGGGATTGTAGATCAAGCTGTGACAGACAGGATGGTAGGATGGGCAGAAGTACAGTCCCATCACAGTCTTTCTGTAAGCAGAAACTCAGGTCCAGAGCACCTCGGGACTGCAAATGTTTCCTTTGAAGAATAAAATACATTTAAAGAGTAACGTCAAACTTGGTACAAAAAGCCACAGAAAACGTATTCAGCCGTTTTATCAATAAACCTTTTTGTTCCTACTGCCTACAAACTAGTGGTTCCCATGCTAACTGCTAGCTAACCTAGCATAGGCAGCTATTAACTGTCAAGCTGATTACCTGAACTGCTGAGTTTGACACTGCGACACATGAAGACACGGGACACCGTCCATTTACATCCAAACCTACACTAATAATATCTGACATAAAATAAATGGGAGAAAATTAACGCTAGTTCACAAGATGTGCAAGCGTAGTGGCTCAACAAAAACACCGGAGCATGTTTCTAGTCGGATTATTATCTAGGACGGACGATTTAAAACATAAAACTTTATTGTTCAAACACAGTTTAACCCTCTCAAACCTTTCTGACTCCGGATAAGAACCCATGAAAAAGCTAGTACGTGTTTTTCTTATAGACTTTGGTTAGAGATTGAAGAGTACACTACATACTTTTTTTGCAAAATATAAATAAATTGCAAGCGAGCATGAGGCCATGGCACTTTGGGCAAGTTGCCACCTTGTGCCAATAGGTGGAGACAAACAGCCAAAAGCTCATGAAGGTCAATCTAGTTGGCAGTCTGGGTGTCTATAAAATAGAAAAAAAATATTATCCTGGGTCTATTATAAAACCTCCTTGGTCCTGTTCAGTTGCACTCTTCAATAAAGCAGAAATGATTTTCAATCTTTTAAAATAAGTTGTGTCATATTTTACTATGTCATATTATCAGTGTGTTATATATGTCCCATTGGCCTATTAGTGTAGCCAATATACAGTATAAGACTGCAATATCTTGTGATCTGAGGTTTTGTCTACTTCCACAAATTCTTGTGCAAATAAGATAAGAGGACATGAAGTATTTGAAAAAACAAGAGAGAAACAAAGAAATAGCTCAAGAAATAGCCTATATCTTTCTGGATACTCTCATGAAAGAAAAGTATTCATTTTAATTATTTATTTATTTAAGTAAAAGTATTTCAGGATTGGCTGGAACTTAACAATTATATCAAAAGTAAAAGTGTTTTTCATATTTCAGAGATAGAGGGTATTTCTTCTCCAAAGCACTAACCTCTTTAGGGGATTTTCTTTGATTTACTTCCTTTCAAAGTTCTCTGCTTTTAATGTTTTCATGCCAAATTGGTTTCATCAAATTATAACCACAAGTATATGAAAGATTTAGGGGGTAAAAAGTAGAATGATTACTGTAAAATTCAATGGAATATACATATGATTACAATACTCAAAGTAATGTATTTAAATATAGTGCTTGAGTAAAAATACTTAGTTACTTTTTTACCACTGTAGGAACCATTCACACTGATGCAGAACACAAAATTCTGCCTTGTCAAGGTGTCAGATTTTGACGGTCTCATGGAGAACAGTTGTAAGTTATTAAAATTTCTCTTTCAAATAGCACAGATACATCATTGGATTTGTCATGCTACCCTTAAGCTCTCGGCTTCCTTTCACTTCAGAGCGCCTCGAGATGAAACTGCCCCTCCCTCCACATTTAATCCACTCCTCATGTAATGAAAAGTGCCATCAGAATTATAATTCTGACTTTTAGCTGCCTGCAGTCATTAGTAGCCTACATTTGATATGCAGTTTGGCCAAGGCAACATCTGACAGGTCATGTATTACTAATGTCCTCCTCTGGTGCAGATGTAAATAGCAGGAATCCTGACTGATGTGATGTACAGTAGCTGCGGCTCGACCGGTTCACTGCCTCCGGTCCCGCAGTTTCCGCCAGGACGGAGGGTGAAGGATGTCTGATCTCCTCTCTGGGTCATTTATGGCCGCAGCCTCCCCTGCTGCTCCTGATAAAGTGCCATTTCCCTGCATTTGTGTAGCAACAGCAAGGCCATTATGGCTGTGTGACTAAGTTGAGCCAATATTTAACCATGATAATATCACTTTTTATTGTAATACTTTCAAACAGAGTGTGACTGTTATTATTTCCTCACAAAAAGGTAAAAAATAGCAAATGTCTGATCACAGTTAGACTTTAACTTGGGAAGATTTAAGAGCTAGGCCTGTGAGACTGTAATTCAGTTCATATGGAGTTAAACAGCTAGAAAAATGGATCAGGGCTAAACCATGTCGATAAATAATAAAAAATGCTTCAATTGTGTGAATTCAATTTGAATCTAATGGGAAGAGGATGAGAAGTGAGTAGCATGACCTCTGAAAGGAAATATATCTGTTTCCCTCTGAACCAGCTGCTAACAAAAGGGATTTACTAGAGGAATAGAGTTATAGTCAATACAAGATGATCCCCAGATTTCTAGTAGAGGGCTTTGCATTAATTTTAGGCCTAAGGCCTAAAATTGTATCGAGTTGTAACCCAAAAATTTTATGAACTGGGCTTGTTTTGAATGCAACATATGACAAGTTCACATTCACTGATAATATGAAAACGTTTGTGATCACAGAGATTTGAGAAAGTAAACATTTACTATGGGTCCTTGACTTGGTGGGGGTTGTTTGGCATCTTTTTCCATTAGCTGATCATTTGGTTTGCCATTTTATTCATCATAGGCTTCCATCTGTAAATTGATCTTAAACACCTTGAAAACCCACAAAGATTTCCACATTTGATGAAACTGTTCCCTAAAGCTTCACACACTTGTTTTCCTCCACTGTGCCTTGATGCAAACAGCTTGACCACATCTGATGGTTCAAAGAGCAAAAGGCAACTCAGTAAAAGCAATCTGCAATCTGTATTAAATATTAAAATAAAATTGAACTTTTATTTCTTCTCATGAAATAATTGACTTCTAAATATTTATGAAGAGATGAGATTATGAGATTTCTTTCTCTAATACCTAGAATAAAAAAGGATGAATGGTTGGATATATCTTTATATAATGCCCAAGGCCTGTAGAGAGGGGGGGACTAATTCAAGTTTAAAGGAAGACAGAAACAACATGAGAGATGCAAAGAGTAGAGTCAGAATTAATTCTAATATTATAAGGGACATAAGGAACATTTTGGAATTCAAGCTCCAAAAGCATTTCTGTTGATGTTGATGCAAAGAATGCCTCACTTGATTGAAAACAGTTAATTTACATTCATCACGGCCTCTCATGTTTTCAAATGTTATTAGTGAAAGGTAATTAACGTGAATCTCTTCCTGCTCAGTGTCCACCTCTGATCACTGGAGCAGTTAGGCTACAAATGGAGCAACAACACTTCAGGGATTATAACCTCAAGACCAGAAAAAAATGCATCAAGTGTCTAAACAATTACCTTCATTAATAAAAATCCCCTGGGTGATACTACAGGCTGGCGATTTTAGCATATAAATGTGGCTTGGATGGGACCTTGTTGTCTCTCCTTTGTTCCTTTTTGTTTCACCTGTTCTGCCCCTTTAAGAATAGACATTTCAATCTAGGCGTGTTTCCTGCTGCCATTGACTAAACCAAGAGCTCGCATCCTGCGGGAAAAAAGCACAGCAAATACACCTTATCATCCAGGCTGCGATTATTTTTTATTTCCCCACTCGCTTCGAAGGAATCCTGCTTTTTTATTTTTATTTTTTGGAATAAGGCTCATTTATCATTTCCAGTCGCATGGTAACAGTCGCATGTATGTGAACACTGAGCAGCGCGCCTGTGTGATCATTTATGATTTATCGAGATGATATGAATGTCAACCGGTCAAGGTCCGCTCTCCCAATGCAAGAACCAACACTGGATTTTTTCGCTTCTTGTGGAAAAGATCTGCCGCAAGCTTTTGGATGAATTTCAGCTACTAAATTACAATATTCACTGGACAGCAAGGGATTCTGATTGTTATTTTTTTTTTCCAGCAGTGTGGGAGTCCAGCCACTGGGTTGACATGGTGCAGTAAGAGGAGAAGCACTTAACTAGAAATATGGATTAAATGATTTTTGATGATGTGACTGCGACACTTAAAATGAAAAGAAAAATGTTTCAAAGTCGTCGCCCTGTAGAGAAATCACTAATATTGTTGAATCAGTCGTTTCTGTGTTGCCAATGGATTGTGTGACACTTTGATTCAACAGTAGGCTATTTGACTAGCAAGGGTGTATGATCAGCTATCAGCTCCATCATCAGCAGTTTATCGTCTCAGTTACATCATTTGCAGTAGCCTATATACCACCTATTAGGCTTACTGTAACTGCTGCAAATTAGACTACAGCCGTAAATATACAAGACTTATACCACATCATTTCCATTTTGAAGCAATTTTCTCATTTACCAAAGAAGGACTATACTGACAAGTGGCACCATGTCGGCGGTAATGATAACACGAAAGGTGCGAAAATGGGAAAAGCTGCCGGGTAAAAACACTTTCTGCTGCGACGGACGGGTGATGATGGCCCGGCAGAAAGGCGTCTTCTATCTCACCCTCTTCCTCATCGTCGGGACCTGCGCCCTCTTCTTTGCATTCGAGTAAGTAATGGCCTTTAAAACCTCACTTCTTACTGCAGTGTTAATGAGCAGTGGACTAAACCTGTCAAAAAAAAAAAACCTGGTCCTAAAAGTGTGGACAGGCCACTTTAGGGCCCATGTGCCTCCTCCCATAATGAGAAATCACTATAATGTTGCTGTAGTGACTTGCAGTTTGTCTGTGGCACTCATTACTGAGTTTATAGTGACCCTTATCCTACTTTATGGTATTTCTTTTAATCTCCTGTTACTATTTCTGTGGTAGTTCATATTTTCTGACCTACAGCTGCCTGATTCTGGTGTAATAATTTTGGATATTTATGTGCTTCTATAATTTCTTATAAGAGTCCTATAATTCTTTCTCCTAAGGGTTTTCTTGGATGATAACTCTAGACTAACACACACTGTTATCTGACCTGTAACCTACTGTACTGCACGGCCTCCATCTGCAATAAACAAGAATTTTCTGTTTTGATAAGCTCCCAAACACACTGTGCTTCCCTGTTTCGCTGCTCAAAAGTGAACTCCTGCGAGGGCAAAGGTTTACGATTGACCACATACTGTAGTGTTTAATATTTAATAACCGCTGCTGTCCAGTGAAAGAGCCTCTTGCTTAAGAGGCAGAGCTGCCTTTTGTTGTCTCAGCAGTTCTGTCTCAACCCACTAGCACAACCCAATGGACCCATTAGCTCAGCACACACACACACACGACCATGTGGGCCCAATTCCTGCCTATCAGGGCGTACCTGGGTGTGAAGAGAAACATGTTTTAAGTGATAGAACATGACTTTGAATCATTTTAATAAAGATCAGCGTTACTGCTTCTCTTCAAGGCCCCACCTTTTCTCTCTCTCTCTCTCTCTCTCTCTCTCTTTCTCTTTCCTCCTCTCTCTCTCTCTCTCTCACTTTTTTTATTCAACCCACAAATCAGGCAGCACGAGTTAGCACAAGGTCTCGCCCTGTAACACTGTAACTCCTCTTGACTGTGGTTGTGTATACAGCGACCAGGCCAAATGGATTCAAACAGCTGAGAGGAGAGAAGACTAGTAGCAGCTCTCTCTAGTGCCAAGCCCTTCCCATCTCTATCCGCTCTGCACTGTAATGGCAGCCCGCTCTCCTGTGGGTCCGGACAGAAGGAGCTGTTGTCCGGCTCGGGGCAGAGAGAGAGACTGATACTGCTGGAGGAGGCCCTGCGGTGACTAATGGCCGGAGGGTCGTTAGCAGGCTACATTCATATTACGGTTGAGTGTAATTATCTCTCATGGGGGGGAATGGATATTAACATGGAGACTGAGCCGGACAGGGGGGGGTAATTCCAAACTCACCATTATAGGGCAATTTGAGACATATCTGATTTAAACCTCTGACATGCTGACAGAGTAATAGTTTTCTGCAGAAAGGCTCTGAGCTTTTGATGCATCTGCAAACTGGCATTGTGCAACTATGTCTAATAGCAGCATAGCACATAAGGTTTATGTGGTATAGTAATGCATGCAATTTGGTTTTATCCAAAGCACCGTACAGTGGCCTTCATTTATCAATATTTCTGTATGTGTAAAAGGTTGAAAATTGATAAAATACAGTGTTAAAATCTATTTAATACACAAAATATGCATGCCAACTTTTTCCAAAGACTCATAATCTAATTTTATGAAGAAATTAGTTTGATAGTGTATATTTAAAACGGTCTTTGTGTAAATGCATGTGTATTTTGCTTGATAAATGACGCCCAATGAGTGTATGCATATATACTGTATATGGGATATAAACCCCTATCCCATGCAGTGCATCCCCATTAAGCTACAGGACAGGACCAAAACAGGACCTGCAATGTTCTGCTGTACCATTCTGTTATTAGGAAAACCATGTTACAGGCCAAATAATCCACCACACATTTTCCTTGTGGCTGTAGTTTTCTTGGATTGGACGACTCGTTCCTTTCATGTGGGCTTGAGGGTGAGCTGTGAGCACCGTGGCGTCGATGTGAGAACAGAGAGGGCAGTGTCTTGGAGCAAGGGCTGGCTCATGTCCAACAACAGCCAAGTAGACATCTCATTTTTATCATTAGCCATCAGCAGCCCGTGCAGGGAGGCTTCTCTGTGCTAGAATTTGTGCTAAATTGCGGAAATGAGCAGCAAATACACAATCGGAAAGCCCAATTAGGAAGAGCCAAACAAATTACTCACTGAAGAGGTGGGCCCGGCCTGTCTTTTTCTTTCTCAGCAGAATGAATTCAAGGATTGCTTGTCCTTAGCTTGTTGGTTCTTTGCCTATCTAGTATCCACTGATCCAATTTTTTAATGGGATTTTACATATGCATTACACTGGGTATTATATGCTGTGAATGGGAGCTTACCTATGATAGCAAGAAGGCTTTGATAGTCTCTTGGCTGATATGCTACAGTGCGTGTCCCCGAAGGCTTGCTCACAGCCTGGGATGTTCACTGGGCCAGCTCCCGTTTGTGTGTTTATGTGTGTGTGTGTGTGTGTGTCTGGTGTGTGCACGCATATGTGCATGTGGATAGCCACCTATGGAGCTTGGATAAAGGAGCAGGAGTCTGGCACACAAGGACAGTGTGTCATCTGTGCGTCTACCCCAGGATGCTGAGCTGTGGGGCCAGGGAGGCGTATGTGCATGTAATGAGAGTGATCCTTTCTGTGTCTGTGTGTGTGTGTGTGTGTGTTTTATGTACATGTATATCGTCACTGTCGGATGAAAACCTTGTATCTCCAAAATGTCACCTTTTCATAGGCTAAGAAAAGCAGCCTTGTTTTTAGCTTGACCACAACACATTTTGAGTTTATCCTGTGGGTAGTGCTGAAACGATTAGTTGATTAATCGATTAGTTGATCGACAGAAAATTAGTCGGTTATAATTTTTATAATCGATTAATTATTTTAGTCATTTATCAAGAAAAAAACCCAAACATTTTCTGGTTACAGCTTCACAAATGCTAAGATTTGCTTGCTTTTCTCCATTTCATATAATTCTAAAATGAATATTTTAGGGGTTTTTTGGCTGCTGGTCAGACTAAGTAAGCAATTTTAAGAATCACTTTGGGCTCTGGTAACTTGTGACATTTTGTAGACTCAATGATTAATCGATTCATCAAAAAATGAATCGATAGATTAATTGATAGTGGAAATAATTGGTAGTTGAGTTTGAAAGGGTTTATACGCCCAAGGATGGTAAAATCATTTCAACACATAATCCTTCAGTTGTAGTGAAAACATGAAAATCACCAAAATTGGGTTATGTGGTTTTTCACATGACACCAGGAGGGCAGGAGGGTGCTCAGTGCGTCCGGCCGGTCACCCGTCTTCTTGTCAGCTTCCTCAAACTGGAGGCTGTAACGAGGGAGCAGGGGGAGGAGGAGGAGGAGGAGGAGGAGGAGGAGTGCAGTGCTGACCGAGCAGAGTGACTGCGGTCGGAGCAGATCTAGTAACAGACCCCTGAGCTTCCCTAGGCATCTATCCCCCACCCCGTCTCCCCATCAGCCAATCAAAACCGTGGCTCCTGGCCCCGGCTAACCAGCCAATAACATGATTTACGCCCGGCTCGGAGAACGTGCTCCCATTTACAATGACGATGATCTACTGGCTTTTGTCCTGTGAAAGCTTCCCTGCCAGGAGGAGTGTGCTGGTTTTTCTGCGGAGGGTGAAATGATTTTGCCCGTATCATGCACCATACTGGGAGGGAAATTGAATACATTTCCTCAGCTCATCTATTTTGTTTCGAATAGATGCTGCCACTCTCCTAGGAGATTTGTGTCGAGATGATGCCATCAGCTTTTTTTGGGGGGGCCTAATCTCTTAGTCTCTACTCAATTTGCAGATAATTATGGTATTGTGGGGACTTGTTAGGCGTGCATTGATTTTCTTTTTCCTCCCTCTGTAAGTGTAGGTGCCTCTTTCCCCTTGCTGTCAGGTCACTGGTATTGTATTTCATGTGCCTGAAATGAAACCATTATCAGGTTTATCATTATTCTCCATTCCACTTTCTATTTAGATTGTTATTGAAGGTTTTTGATCCTATGATGTAACATCGTTAATCCCACGTTTTTTTTTTTTTTAATGACCCCTGCATCTCCTGGTTCATCTGTCAGTCGTTTGCTATTTAGCTGTTGCATAATAAAGGAGAGGGATTTAAAACTATCAGATTTTAGCCTTTGGAGCTTTAGTGTAACCTCTCCCAAATGCATCCACACATTGGATTAGGCTTTCTCAGAGATTAAAAGTGTATGTTTCTGGGCAGATCTTTGCAGTCCGGTGTTCATAGCAAGATGTCTGGGCATGAATCTGACTATATGGCAAAGGCAAAAGTTGTTTGAGATTCCTGCTGCAGAGGGATGAAACCACCCTCTAATCAGAATATTTACCACGGTTGGTAATGGAGTGATTTTCTGTCTGTGTCTGGACGGGGGAAGAGAGGGCAAATAGAGTTTGTGAGCTTTTGTTTTTTTCAGCAGTGCCCTAGAAACGGAGAGAGCCTACAGTTTACAGATGTTCGCATGACAGAGGGAAGTTACACAGGCCCTCTGTGGATCTGCCAGTAGAGCGAGTGCATAATTCATTTATATTGTGATTCATGCCGGTTTCCAACGGATTACACCTATGTTAAGTATTAATAAAGGCAGGGCATGAAATGTTTCGGCAAAGGTAAAACGTCAGGAGGCATGACGGCATGACGTTTAACTCTGGCATGATCTTGGGTTCAGTGGTATTACTGCTTAGCAGTTGAGGTGATTTTAATACGGCAAGATCCCTACTTTAGAAGCTTCTGGTCTCTGAGCTTGTATCATGCTGTGTTGAGAGGGAAATCCCACGGATCAAAGTCTATAGTAGACACTCCTAATGCATCTAATGTACCCTAACCTCCACCCACCCCCGCCCATATCACACACACACACACTCCAGAGTATGTACTGAAGTTCACACCCTGCATCAGTTACCTATTGTTGCCCTGCTGTGGTAGAGATACTGGAGCTACTGCGAGAGCGCTGGTGGCTTTGCATACAGCAGAAGTGTTTCTTACCTTATCTCTTCTCTGTATTCAAAGTCTTGTATTTCAGGACAGGGTTTGATGTGTTGGAAATGATAGAAGTCCACTGCTAAATGATTTTGTGACGGTTGCTGTGGCAGCCCATTAAGTGTGAGCTAAAGATAGCTCATGGGGTAAACACTTAATTTGCATGGTAAGGTCAGGGAAAGAGAATGGCAAAGAATATGTTGGAAGATTACTGAGCACACTCCATATTTTCTAAAGCAGGTGGTGCTGAATTCAATCTCTGATCAAGGCAACAGTAAACATGTCGTCCCACATGAAGGATGCAGTCCCACGCTGGGCCAATCAGTAACAGATGTGTCATCTTGTTTTGACCTGTAATTATAGTGGTAACCCTAGGGCTAATCAGTGTAATTTCAAAAATGCTGGAAGGCAGTGGTGAGATGCATCATTTCCAGAACTTTTACCAAAATCAAATCAGTGAGATTTGCACCAGATGGACAGAGGGATGGAGACCGATCCTTAGTCCTGGCACAAAAAGAGAAAGAGCGAGGGAGTCAAGTAAGGGAGAGAGGAAGTCTGTGAGTGTGTGTGGCGTGTGTGTGTGTTTGTCTTTTTGCGGTCTGACCGATAGCCTTGTTGATGAAAACAGATTTCACCAAATGGATAAAGGACCTGCTTAAGTTTAGGTTTTCTGTTGCATCTGCGGTGATAGATAAACACAGTGTCAGTACCACCCTGCTCTTACAAAGCATGGGAAATGGTAACATCCTGGAAGGATGTGGGGTCTCGATGGGAAGCGATGATCAAGTGTGCCTTGAACGCCGACCAGTCATCATTCCTGGAATTACACATCATCGACAGACTGCTGGCCCGGGCTGCGTCGTCCTGCCTGCTCACTCTGAATTCACTGGCTGTCCTCTGCTGTCTCCGCACTAACAAATGGAGCAAACACACTTCTCAGGCTCGGTCCAGTGGAAATTTCTATTGATTTGATCTCTGCTCTCTTTTTCTATTAGTGTGAAAAAGGCACTACAGGAAAACTAATCAAACCAGTCTGGCAGGTGTAGTGTGCCATTGTCTTGCCAGTGCTCAGGTATGCTGACTTACCTGGCTCATCTACATAGTGGGGCTGAACAGGTGGACTTTGTTCTCTGCTGACTCGCACTTGTTTACTCTGCTACGTCCCTTTCCTTTCGCATTTCCTCTCAACTGTGTGTGTTGTGAGAGAATGAAATGCCACCCAGACAAGACAAGGGAAAATCATGGATGGCACTGGAAATAACCAATCAAATCAAGCTAAACCAGCAGCGATTATTTCAGAATGAAAGTATTAACATGCATTAGTACTGCTTTCAAGCAGATTTTGTCACCCAAAGAGATTGATAGGTTATATCATTAGTTATATTAGTTTATGTAACAAGGCTGTTGCGTTCAGTGATACAGATAAATGGGTGTTGTCCATAATATGTTCTATATAGTATGTATCTTGTAACTTTGTTTTGAAAAATGCTTTACAAATAAATTCTCACTATTGTTATAATACCTTTTGTTGAAGCAGAAATGACTTATTCCAAATCTGTTATGATAACTGGTAATGGACAATATAATGTAGGCTGATTTTGCTGTTATATTGATAAACATCTGTCTTTTGACAATGTTTTCACTCCACATATCATTGCAGTGGTTCATTTTGTCAATTTTCCATATTATGCAGCTTAGCTTATTCATCTGGTGATGTCAGCTGTGTGGGCAGACTTACACATGACATGACACGCAATACCCAGTTAGTCTTGTACAGGATATTGCACAGTGCGTCCAGATCCTGTAGTACGACATTAGTGTTGCATTATGAATATATGATCTCTGCCACATGGGAAGGAGATGAGGCTGTGCAGTTTATCTATTAATAACTGCATGCGGAAGCCTTTTGCTGCTGCTCTCTGCTCTGTCGCAGCACTTTGCACTGCAGCTCACATCTGTTCTCCCAGTGAAGACCGGGCCTTTTGGACTGTCCTGCTGGCTGCAGTATCACTGGCCTGGCAATTGGACTTATGCTAATGTTTCTCCACTCCTCCAGAAGGTGAGGGGAGTGTGGCATAATGTTGTTTATTCACCACCGTGACTTCAGCGCGGTCCAGAGAAAGGGCAGCTCTTACAGGCTTCGGTTCATGACCTTATGCTGAGTACACCGCTTCAGAATATGTATGATCTTGTCCTGTCGCGCCCCGTCGGCACACGCTGCCCTGTGGGGTGAAAATTAGGAAAAGCTAATGGTCTCTCGTGAGTTATCTGAGAGGGCTCTGCTGTTTCTGTTGTGCTTGTTATCTCTGCAGTCTTACTTTGTGTAGACGGGAAGCAAAAAATGATCTTTGCTCCATGTAAAAATAGATTTATTTTAAATCAGAGAGTATTTGTTTTTGTATGAAATCAAGACAAGGCAAGACGCAATAATTTTCCGCCTGCAATTCTGTCATGTACTGTGATAAGGCCAAGCAGAGTAACTGCATTTAATAATTGCGGCTAGAATGCTTATGTCAATGTTTATCACTAAATGAGGGAAAACCAATTTCCTCCTCTCACCGTATCTAAATAAACTCGACCCTTTTCCACTGGATCTTCATTCTCAACCACGATCCTTTTGTTCTTCTACAGATGTCCATACCTGACTGAACACCTGTCTCCTGCCATCCCAGTTTTTGCTGCTCTGCTCTTCCTCTTCGTCATGGCGATGCTGCTGAGGACCAGCTTCAGTGACCCGGGGGTGCTGCCGCGGGCGCTCCCCGAGGAAGCCACCTTCATCGAGATGGAGATTGGTGAGTTACAGGGACTGTTGACACCAGTTTTAAAACATTTATCCCTTTAGGTGTAATGGACTTGCAAGCACTTGTTTTGTTAATGCAGATAATAGTTGAAAAGAATAAAGCCAACTTACTAGCATCCCCATTCATACACCTTTTAGTGACAATGTGCTGATCCAATGCAGATCTTCGTCGGGTTTGAACTTGTGTGTGGGCTTTACCTCTTTTCTAATGTGACTTACAGCCCAGTACTTCACCTTGATGTGTGCACAACTATTAGGCAAAATCAGTACTGATAATGTCACCAGGCACCAGCCCCTTATCTTCATCCATTCAAACACTATGTCAACAGGACAAAGGATTATTACAGTTCGTGTGCCTGTTCCGCCATCATGCAGATAGGCGTATTCATTCTTCTTTTCCTCATAAAATGCCATCCGGGAATGTGGACTGCAAATGAAGTGGGAGTCTATTCAAGTGAAAGCGTTTTGGAGGCGTGAATACTTCAGCAGGAGACGGCCTCGGCCCTGTTGGTTTATTCATGTTTGTTATGCTTTATGTTGCTAAAGGTTGGGGCCGCTCATCCGAGGATGTGGAGCTCCGTCTCGCCCCTCTTTGCTCTGAAGTTTTCCTCTCCATCTGAAGTAGAAGTAGACAAATCCACACATGCACATTTTTCCTAGCAAAAGATCCGGTTACCAAGACAAGCCATATGTTTTAATAATGACAACAATACTTGGAGATTCCAAACAAAAAGAAGCATGCGTTGTTCTCCTCATGTGTAAGGTTTTGTTTTTTATGACCACTTCCTGGGCTGTCCAGACTCTCTCCTCATATCTGGAGGGATAAGCCTGTCCACAATATCTCTGCAACAGCCCTCCTCCCTCCTCCCTCCTCCCTCCATCCTCATCCCTCCCTCCCTGCGTGGCTGTTCAGCGTTCACAGATTCACAGTGTCCTTCAGCCATCACCCGTCCTCTCTTGTTTCAGACCAGAGGCGCGGGTGGAGACCGCTCTCTGCGTTTGACAGAGGAGGGCTGTAAAAGCAAGGCTGAGGCATTTGGTCCTCTGAGGACGGCCGGCCGGTCGGCAGCTCGCGCTTTCCTCCGTCGTGGCAGTGACTCATACCGCTCGCTGGATGATAATGGGCTCGGTGGTTTAACTGTCTAGCTACGGCTGCGATGACCCTGGTGGAGGATGTATTGCTGCTGTATGTAGCCTACATGAGGAAATCTCAGTGGAAGCATCTATCCGATAGAGCAGTGCTTCTCAACCACACATTAGAAACACACACACACACACACACACACTAACACAAATCGACTGAGCCTTATTTGTGTTACTGAGTACCGCATGGATTTCTCATTTGCCTTGACCTTGATCAGCATGTAGTCTAACTCACCCTTCAGCCTACTTTCAGTCTTACACCTTCCCCTTTTTGGCTTCCCTTTTCACACGCCACCTTGCAAGTTCAGGCAAATTTCCCCAAAATAGCAAAAGGTTCATCACTCAGATGCTAAAATGAGCGGCGTGACTGTGTGAAGAATATGCACTGCAACAGCTAAAACAAACAGTTGAACATCACCCATCCCACACGTATAGCTATTCAACAGTATGTTTTTAATATGCTAGGCTAGCTGTTTGCCTGTGCTGTTATGATGGAGCGTGGGCGCGCTAAAGGTAAACAGGCAGTGAGGCAGGCAGGTATGGACACTGAGACCCAGAGCTCGGTCTGAGGCGGAGGAAGGCGCGGTGATGAAGCCTCCCCGGCCTCGCTGCTCTGTCACTTCAGCCTGTTAGTGACTGGTCCCCGGGGGGAATGCTAATACGACGAGAGGCATCCTCTTGGAATATATAATGGCATTGGCAGACCGAGCCTCGCCGCCCGAGGGAGCGGCATCATCCCCCATGAGTGATGACTCATTAATTTATTCTCCGCTGTTTTTACCCTGAAAGCTACATCCTGTGGATTTATAATGCCCAGTGTTTTGTCTTGTGCTAGATTTTGTGCAGTCAGATAAGATAATTTTCACCGCTTTCGGATATTGATCTGTGCATTTCTTATGGATGGTTATTGCGCAAGTTTTTAAGGGCGCTGGGTTCACTGCTGTATGAAGGCAGGAAAAACAGTTTTGCTATATAACACAGCTAAGAATGTTGAATTGAGAGCTTTATACAAATGATAAATGTGTGATTTAGTTAATATAGAAATATTGAACTGCAACTCTACTCACCTCAGAACACTTCCCCCAACCCAGATAAATGCCTATTTTTTTTTTTTTTTTGTTGGGTTTTTTTTACCTCAAATGAGCATGCTTGCTCTTTTCCAGCAGCTCCTGCTTCACGTTCACCCAGTTACCCACATTCACACCTGGGAGCTGCCCAGTACGACCACAGTCTTCTACTGTCGGCCACTGAGCAGCTGCACTGGAGCAGCTGGGGGTTAGGTGCCTTGCTCAAGGGCACGTTGATGGCAGTGGCTGAGGGTGGGGAAAACATTACTCATTCACATTTCCCAAACACAGTTTCCCAGCCGTCCAGTCACTAGCCTGCTTCTCTAACCTCTAGGTAATTGCCACCCAAAATGATCAGTGATTTTAAGCCAAGAGCAGTGAATGTAGGAAAATTTGACTTGATCACTATGGTGCAGAAGCAGGACATCCTCATGTGATAGGTATTCCTGTTTGTTTCAGCGGTAGCAGGTGACTTTATGTCCTAACATAGCAAGACACATTGCATTATGGTCTTGCTGGTAAATAATATTAACAGCTCAGCGATGATAACAGACCGTCGTAAATACCGGGTTCAGCCAATATTGTCATTCAATGACATTCTCAAGGTTCAGTCTTTCTGATTTATGACTTATTTCTTTCTCGCCTCTGTCGCCTCAATCTTACATTTCTCACTGCCCGCTAAAGGAAAGGTCTTACAGCTGGTGTGTGGCCACCAAATGGAGGCAGACAGCAGCCTGCAATGAGATGGTGATAGATCAGATCCGATGGAGAGATTATGCAGCTGCACAATGTGAAATGCAGTTTGGGAGTAATGGATTTACGTGAGCGTTAACTAAACAATGCCTCCATGCCTCCTGCTGCATGCAAAACCGGCTCTTCTGCGTGTCGCTTATGTGTGAACATAGTTTATTGTGTGGCCAAGACTGCCAACATCTCTTGATGCCAGTGTTGTTTTGTGTTTCCACAGAGGCTGCCAACGGGAACGTCCCCGCAGGGCAGCGACCGCCACCTCGAATCCGCAATGTCCAGATCAACAACCAGATTGTCAAGCTCAAATACTGCTACACCTGCAAGATCTTCCGACCGCCTCGTGCGTCTCACTGCAGTATCTGTGACAACTGTGTTGGTAAGAAATAACTTCTCTAATCCTCTCCCTGCCGCCGGTTAATATATTTTACAGACAAAGGCTTTTACAAAGTGTGAAAACAACTCATTGAAACGGGTTTATTTCAGAAATAGAACGGTGAGTAATGTTTCTGTGAGTGGGAGACTGAAGAATAACTTGAGAGACGACGATGATTACTGAAGCCTTGACCTCATTCTCCTCTCTGCATTGATTTGTCACAGTGATGAAATTATTTTAAAAACCGACATTTATAAATAAATGTTGGGCTAAGCAGACAGAGTATAAAAGTTTTGAAAAAGACAAAAACAAACTGTCCAAGGGCCGGCAACTTCACAGACAGTAGTTTTTTGGGAATGTGCTTTGAATATTGAATGCTGTTTTATGTGTATGTGTGTGTGTGTGTATGTGTGTGTGTGCGTGTGTGTATAGCCGTGCCGTCTTAACCCTGCAGAATAACAGTCATTTGGCTGCTGCTGATTGAGGAATGCTTTTGAAGGGAGCGTAGACTCATAGGTGATATGAGAGGAAACAGTGGAGGCTCAGTGGAGGGAGTGTACGCTCAGTCACTGTGAACACTGGGCCGTCTGTGTGGGGCGAGTCCACCTGCTGTAGGAACACACACACACACACACACACACACACACACACATTGACTGAACATGACACAGCAGCATGCCTCAATCCTTCTCTTACTGCAGTTTCCTCCTCAACTTAACATTGTTTATAGCAGTGAAAATCTGTCACAGAATATTTAGTATAATAAAAACTGGCCCAACACATATCACATATTAGATTTCGCTGTTGTCCTGTGAAAACCCTGTAATTCCAATTTTGGTGAGTTTCATGTTTTCACTCCAGTTGAGGGATTACATGCTCCTCAGAGGGTTGAGAAAACTTTTCAACCTCTTGGGGTTATGAAAGCAAAAGAAAATCCACAGGATAAAGTCAAAAATGCATTGTGATCAAGCTAAAACAAGGCTGTTTTTCCTAGTTCCTGAAAAGTTGACATTTTGGAGATACAGAGTTTTCACCTGACAGCGCCGATTTGTTCATGCCCAGTGATTGTTAGCCATGTATACTTTAACCTCACATCAACCCCAAGTTGCTGCACGTGTGCGTTTGCGTCTCCATGTGTATGTTGTTGTGAAACTCCATCCCGGGTGTACAGCGTTGTCTGCGACAGGGAAAATTGTAAAGCAAGATGTTTACCTCTGTTGTCCATCTGACCCTGGCCCGCTCTCACCTGGCTGTGCTCCAAATGAAAGAAGAGGAGTGGAGGAGCGAGGAGACAGTGATCACTATATTTAGACTAGAGGAATAGGGAAATGGATCCAGTAGCATGCGCAAGGCCGCCTGCGTCTTTGAGAAAATGACCGCAAACGACTGACATTGGTGTATTTTTATATTTGATTTTTTTTCCCCTTCAAAAGGTGTAATGTGTGTTTTCTAGTAGCATTGGTGAGACCAGAGCTTAAGGTACATTTTACACTTTTTTACCCCTCTTCCTTCTCTCTCATCCCCAGACCGTTTTGACCACCACTGTCCCTGGGTGGGCAACTGTGTGGGCAAGAGGAACTACCGGTACTTCTACCTGTTCACCCTGTCGCTCTCCCTGCTCACCATTTACATCTTCACCTTTGACATCGTCCACGTCGTCATGCGTAAGTATCCTGCACTGAACCAGGTTAAAGTCCCCATGCAATGAACTCCCATTACTTTCACTTCCTGGAAAACAGAGTATCTTTCATCGGTGACCTCATGCTGCACCAGTAGGTGTAAATATAAATTTCTAACCAATAAAACCATCGGATTTTTTAACAGTCCCGCTCCTCCGCACCCTTCCCATCAAATGAAATAGCCTTTCTCTCTCTGACTCATATTTCCCCCTCTTTTGAATGATCCCTCATTGCATTATGTCCCGCCCCAACATCGTTTCAACTGGAAATTCATCAAATCAAGGAAGTAAAGATGTAATTTCATGGGGTCTTTAAGTAGAAATATATCAGGATTTTTTTCCCAGGACTGATTGAATAGGAAGAGCTCATATTCAGTAATGGACTTGATAGCGCTTTATTTTCCGCGTCCGCAATTTCCTAATAATTTTCTAGAAAGGAACTGCTAATTTCTTAGGAAGTTTCCTGGAAAGAACCATGAAATGATGCACTAATTATAGGGAAAATAGAGAAAGAGTTCAATGGTAGTTGGTAAGTTCCTCCAATTTCTTCTGTTGTTTCCAAGACAGAACCATGAAATTATGTAGAAATTATATAGAAAATTAGAAATGAACTAAAATTAATTAAGAATCCAACAAATAACTATATTATATAATTGTATGAATAATGACTTCTGATAATTGACCTCTGCCTATTATTTTCCCAATAAATAGTTTATAGTTTTGGAGTTCGTTCCAGGAAATTCTTTTAGAAATGACTCCAACAGACTGCTTACTTTTTCTGTATAACTACAACATAATTTCATGGTTCTTTCCAGGAAACTTCCTAAGACATTAACAGTTCCTTTCTAGGAAATGATTAGGAAATTGTGGACCCAGAAAATAAAGCGTTACCATGGACAAAGGAATGTACAGGTGTGTCATGTAGGAGCTGATAGCTGAGAGAATGTGACAAAACAGGAAGGATGACCTGTCACATAAGAAAACTACCACCTAAACATACGCGCACACACACACACACACACACACACACACTGAAACTGAGACCTGTTTCGGACCAGGCTTTCCCCCCGGAGCGTGACTTGACGTGCAACAGCAACTGACTGCTTGACATGCTTTTCTCTTTCATCATCCTCCCGCTTCACTATTCCACCCTACACAGACAGATGATGAGGAGACGGCTGGAGCCCGGGCAACGCTTCCACAGTCAGGATAATTAGCTCTGGGCATGTGATCTTAATACAGCCGGCCCCATCACTCTTTGAACGCCATGTGTAATATTAAAGAATCGGGCATTTTTAACAGCGCAGAATGAGTGAGGAGACTGAAGAGTACGGTCTGTCGTCTTAGATAGAGCCTGAGGTTGTTGGAGAGTCTGTATCTGTGTGTGTGTGTAGAGGACCTTCCTTTTTAACTTCTCCCTGTGTTGTTCTGTTCGCAGGCTCAGTGGATTCTGGCTTTTTGAGCACTTTGAAGCAAACACCTGGAACATATCCTTTTAATCTCTGACCGCTGCATACCGCAAAACCAGCTGCCGTGTGCGCTATATTTACCCGCTTTCTCAGGATAGAAATTCAAAGACATCAAAGAATCCCATCAGCCATGACACCGCAGTTAAAGCAATATCACATTTTATGGTTTGAATTGAAGTAAAACACCCAGCTGGCCATTTCATTCCTCCCTTTGCTCTGTAAATGCCAGTATGATGGTACTTCAGGAGTATACTGACCTCCTGCTTTTGTCCCCATACTCTTATTTCCTTTGGTTGAAGGTCACTGGCTTTTGTTAGGTTGTATAATTGTCTGCCACCTGTTGGTCACTGTTTGATCAGCGTCCATGCAGGAAGGCAGATAACATCTGTTGTTTTCCTTAACTCAAGTTCACTGTGCTGGAGGTGTTGGTGTGTTTCTTTACCCTGTGGTCAGTGGTGGGACTGACTGGCTTCCACACCTACCTGATCTCCCTCAACCAGACCACTAATGAGGATGTAAGTATAACTATTAAAACATGTTATGTGTCATTAAGGCTGTTTGTCCCTGAATCCATCAACCTGCACAGATTAAAAATCACACTAAAGTAAAACCCAACTGCAGTAATCCGTCCAAGGATAGAAAGATGAGAAGATTCTCCACAGTGAGGACATTTTGCCGGTCCTCATTTCTTTAACATCTTCAACCCTGCCATCATCACAAATGCATGTTGTGTGGCCAAGCTTTGTTCAAACCCACAGAACTTTATTTTAAATTCTAGTCAAGATCCCAAGGTTCCCAAAGATACCAAATATGTCATGCTAAATGACATAGAAATGTGTATAAAATGATGTGCAACACATGGATTTTTTCCATTTGATGTAATGGGGCATCCATAAAAGTGGTGTTTTGGGTTTGAATATTTCACACAATATAAGCAGCTATAGCTTCAATCAAGCAGGTGCAGAATATGTATGTGACATTGTTGTACATGCATATTCTACATTTTCTAACTTTGAAGCTACTTAAGGGGAAAATCTGAGTTTAAGGGGGCAAAGGGTTAGTTTAAGGTTAGATCTTGAGTTTAGGGTTAATCTTAGAATTAGGATCAGGATTAGGTTTAGTTTAGGGTTAAGGTTAGGCATGTAGTAAAGAGTGTTAAGGTTGAGGGTTAGGGAATGAATGTAGTCAATGAATGTCCCCAGAAGTATAGTATTACAAACGTGTGTGTTGTGTTGTGTGTGTGTGTGTGTGTGTGTGTGTGTGTGTGTGTTGTGTGTACATGTTATGATCAGCCAGCATGGCCTTCACGTGGCTGGAAAGATAAACATAGATGCTCAGGTGCCGCTGTAAACACGGCAAATTTCCAAGAGCACAGAGCTGTTTCCATGACAACCACACTGCCTCGGTCCAGACTGAGAGACGAGGGTTAATAAAACATTATCATAAACTGACATAAAAATAAAAACAACTGTCTTGCCTACTTGTAAAACGTATACGTCAAATACATCAAATGTTTTTAGTTTCCATCTTTTGTTTATGTGCAGGGTAGGGTAGGGTATTTTGGGATGGGAATTTTTGGCTATTTTTACTGAATGCTAGTTGAAAGATTCAGGTAAAGACATTTTTAAAATAATTTCTGATTTATTATTTATAGGCTATTACACAATACCTGTTCTGAGCTTCCAAAAACACTAAAACTAGAACTGAAACTAATGAAACACTAGACTAAAAGTAAACGTTTGTAAAAAACAATAAAAACTAAACTTAAAAGTACCAAAAGCACACATAACTAACCAACTGAAATTGAAATAAAAATAGAAAACTATATAACAATAAAACAAACAAATAAAAGCAATAATAACCCTGCTGCTTGCCAGACCTCCCTTGAAGCAAAGTTGACCACAGGGGGGTTTTGCTCTTTCATTTCACCCATTTTTTTTGAGTTTATTTATCATTTATTTATCCAGTTCAGCCCCGTTGAGGCCGAGGATCTCTTACAAGGCAGCAGCAGCAGCAGCAGTCGCATTCTGCTCAAAGTTTGAGCTCTATGACAAATTGGTCGGTAAATATTTTGAATGCGAACAGCGGCAGTTGGTGCTGTGTCTGCTCACCAGCGGGGCGACGCTGCCTAATGATATAAAAAATATGCACAAATGGCAGCTGCTCAGCTGTAAAATGGGTAGCTGGAATCAGAACAAAATGGGACCAGCTGATTACTGACATCAAAGCTTCCCAGGCTCTATGGGAAAAGAGTATTGATTGCTTCAGTATTACCATTGAGTCATTATCTAGTTCATTGTTAGGCCAGTAATTCTATCAGACTCCACACACACATATACACACTAACACACACACACAAACGCGCTGATGAAAAGTAGATGATGACGGGTGGTGATGCAGTTGGATGAGCCCACAGAGGGAGTAATTTATGTTGTGTCTGTGTACAGTACCGTAACAGTGTGTATACTTTATTTGAGGCTTTGTCAGCCCAGATCTGACTGCAGTGGCTCTGGCAGGGAGCGCAGAGCGACAGCAGTGGTGGGAGGTTCTACATGGCTGAAAGCTAGAGAGTGCTCTCATACTTTATTGTGATGATTAATTTATAATTCCCTTTTTTTGTTCCTCATGGGCTGGCTGGCCTCATTTTTTTTTTTTTTGTATCAGTAATGAGCGATGCAATATGCACCTATAATGTTGCTCCAGGAGCGGGAACAATGCCTGTCATCCTGGCCGTTTCAATATCTGTGATTGGCCTAATAATAGATGCATCGATACCTGCAGGGGCTTGGCCAGCAGCCAGAAATACTGGTGTGGCAGAGAGAGAGAGAGAGAGAGAGAGAGAGAGAGGGAGGGAGTGGGAGAGAGAGAGAGAGAGAGAGGGAGAGGCAGAGAGAGAGAAATGAGAAAAAGATAGTCAGGGAGAAAGGGAGGAACAGCGGTGAAAAAGAGAAGGCACCTTGAGTGCTATGGCTGGCATGGTCTCTCATGGGATGGCACATGCTCTGTCAGCTGTGTCCGCAATACACACACACACACACACACACACACACACACACACGCATGAATGCCGAGGGAACTTGTCATTATATATACCATATGGGCAGGCTGTTACCTTTATCTGTAGTGTCTAATATTTTATACATGGGCCTGAATATACATTGTAGGAAGAATAATTTATCACCGGAGGAATCCTGTATAAGATTCCTCCGATTTATTCAATGAATTATTTAGGTGGTTTTAATCTCTCGCTGCCGTGCTTTTTCGCACCCGTAGCTCCTGGTGTTCCTGTTTAAACCAGGAATCATTAAATCCCTGACAAGATCCCTTTTGTAGGTCAAGCCCAAGCCTGTGGGAACAACATCTAAAAATGGAACCGTGCTTTTGAATAAGGTATAAGCACAAGGAAATTCTTTTAGAAAGGCGGCCGATCAATTCGCTCTGTTTCGCGGGATTGTAAGCGGTCAGGGTGCTCAGGATCTTTTAAGGTTTAGACGCGGTTTGGAATTGGCTGATGGTTTGGTGAAACTATCAGGTTGTCTGCCCCAATAATGGACATTGTGTATATTTTGTTTTCCCCAGATCAAAGGCTCGTGGTCGGGGAAGAACAGAGTCCAGAACCCTTACAGCCACAAGAACATCATCAAGAACTGCTGTGAGGTGCTGTGTGGGCCGGCGTACCCGAGGTAAGACTGTTAGATTAAGTCTCGACTCATACAGTTGTGCCAGGGAACTGAAATATGCATGAAGAGGAGAAAAAACAAGAAGAGAAAACCATGTTAACAGGGTACACACCCATCCTCACATCTGCACACAGATTCCCATTTAAACCATTTATTTTTACATCATAAGTGAACCAAACCTAACATGTAATCTGTATTTTTGTTGTTTTCATGTTAGCTATGCTCACTTTGGCTTTCAGACTGTGATAACTGCATGATGTCATCAGTCAGTTCGCTGTGTATCTGTCCATGTAGTGTTTTTCCATTCTGGTGAATAAGGAACAGGATGTTGTTGGTGACTGATAGTCTTGTCTTACTCACCAGCGTCTTGGACAGAAGAGGACTGATGCAAGAGGATTCGCCTGCTCCTGCAACCCCTGGCGCACCCACCTCCGACAGCACCAACCCAGTGCCACAAACCACGGTGAGCCAAGAAACACACACACACTCTCACTGTTGTACCCTCCCCCTTCACACACACACACACACACACACATGTCTGTGGCTCTGGCTCTAAAATGGTTCCAGCCTGCAAGACACCGAATAGCGCACAGTGAGCAGGCATAAAACAGAGTCTAAACCAATTACAGAGCACACTGGGGAGAGCAAAGCAGGTGTGTGAGGAAACAAAGTGCTGTGAGTGGAAAGCGTTTTTCCTATCGCACTGACATTGATAATCCACCTTGTGACTCATGGATATGGAGCCATTTTGTGCCTCTCTTTACACAGTTGCCATTGTGTATCTGTGTATAATCCTTCCAACTAATTTAATAGATTTTGCTTGGATCCATCCCCATGAATAGCTATATCATTAGATAAGCTTGTGCTATGCCAGCTTATTCATATTTAAACATGAATCTGGCATCTCTCTTCTCTGTGCAGCCAACAGATGATGTTGGCATTAAAACATTTTATTGTCACATGCATACTGCAGGACCTCATATTGTTCAATTTTAGATTATTTAACTGGTTAGGGAAGATCCAGTCACTGTTAATTTAATTTGGAGCACTGTTATTCTAGCATGATTGAAATAGAGAATAGAAAGCTACTCACTACAACAGGTGCTGGAGGCGACGGACCGACCGTGAATTCAAAGAAAAAAAGCTTCTGCACACTGTCTCCAATGCAAGTTTCACATAACAATAAATGTGAAACTTGCATTGGTGACAGTGTGCAGAAGCTTTTTTCTTTGAAAGCAGGATTGAATTAAAAATGAGTATGTCTTTCCCTGATTTTAGCCATTTGAATAGGCCATATTGCGCCTTAGCCACAGCTACTGTTATTGTTTTTGTATCTACTTGTTTTCATTTGTGTGATGCCTGCTGCGGTTCAGATAGTCATTAGTAGTTGCATTTGCCTCATTTCAGCATGCAATTCTCTGCCTACAGAAAACCACAGCTCCACTCATCCCTAATGAGCACACACCTGACGATGCCAAGCCGAGCATCGACTCCTCAACAGAGAAGACCTCCTCCCCCGACGAGGAGGAATCGCCCGCTCCCAAGCTGCCGCCGCTGGCTTCGCCCGAGACCGACGTAGACGCCTCCATCATCAAGGACAAAGCCCACTAGCTGCGTGAAGGGGGCGGTCTTCCTCCTGGCCCCTCCTCCAGCCTCCTGCTCGGTCAGGAGGCGGAACATTAATAATCAATGTCTGATTACTGTGCGGGTGACTCAGTTATTCTTCGACTCCTGCCCTACATTCCACCTGAAAAGCGGAGTTACAGCTGCAGCCCCCCGCCTCTTCCCTTTTCTCCCAACCAGAGGCTGCGGAGCTGTTTGATTGACAGTCGCTCCTGTGGGAAGGGGCGTGATCTAATGCAGCTTCCTCTGTCCCCTGAACATTGCATGGAAAGACACACAAAACAGACACATCGGGGAAAAACTGCTGGAAGAACTGCAAAATAACACGACATTCCCACAGGTCGCCCGTGGGCTCGCTCTGATTGTCAGTGCTACTTTTACTTTATTTAATATAGCATAATGACATTTATTGTGAGAGGCCAGTTCAAATATACTCTTAGGATTGCAAGTGTCTGACAAAGACAATATTCCTTCTGGACATGTGTAAATGTTCGATCATGCATACGGTCAGTTTTCAGTTTATCCAGTGCACACATTACATGCCCTATGCAATTCATGGGAAGGCTGGCCAAGCAGCTTTTTTGACAAGTGTGGATACAAGGGTTACACCTACAGTAGTGAGCATAAGTCTGTCAGTACACAATGATGTCTTGGTAGGGGGGGGGAACATGCAAATCCTCAGCTGAGATAGAAAGGCAATATCTCAGAAGCTCCCTCCAGTCACGTCAAAATCTACCTTGTATTCTGATATTGCTGCATTCAGTACTGTTGTTATTTGATCTTTTTTTTTTTAATCGATTTGATCCAGATCAACGACTGTCCTTCCATTTTTATATCGTCGAAGATGCAGAGTGGTGTCGGTGCTCTGAAATAGTAGAAGTTGTTTCGGAGACTGTAGAGTTTGTACAGTACAGTCTTGTATCTAGGAGACACTTTGCCAGTGTCCCAGTGTGTATGAGGGAAAAGGCCTGATTGCTGTTGATAGTAGACACTATAGTAACAGTGCCTTATAAACAGTTGCACTATCATATGCAACTAAGGTCGACTAACAGAGAAGCCCTTCGACTCCGTTCAAACCAGAGATACATACAGTGTTTCATGAGAAATGTCACCGTTTATACACTACCAATTAGACTATGAGAAGCAAAAAAAAATAAGCAAAGCCATTGTTGACTTGTACATAGTTTAAAGTAGGTATAGATGTGCTAAAAACCTCTCAGCTGATCGGTGAGGAGGACAGATGGCAGCCAGGTTTGTTGATTTTGAGAGAGAGAGAGAGAGAGTGTGTGTGTGTGGCCAGTGTTAATTATTCTGCCTGTGAGCTTGAACACCTCCTCCTGCAAATCACGCCACAGCTCATCATCCCCGGAGTCTGCTCTCTTCCTGCTGCCCTCTCCCCTCTCTTCTCTCACACAATAAAACCGCTGCTTTGAAACAAAATCTCTCTCATATTCAACACGCTCTGCGCTCTCTCTCTCTCTTCTCCTTGCACACTTGCTGTGAGAATTATTCCTGTATTTCCAAAGCCAGGCGGCCGCCACTGAAGGCTCGTTATCACGCCGTGTAAGGCCGAGACAGAGAGGTGTACGTTTATCCTCCTTTTTCACACATCTGCGTGTTTCGCGTCAAATGGATCACAGCATTTATCAAGGCTTGAGAATTTTAATTTGTTTGGGTCACACAGATTATTACTGAAGGGGATTCACGAAGACGACGAGAGACGGTCCAGATAATCCTAAGTGTTTTAAGTGATGCTAGTTGGTAGCGAGAGTTTGTGTTAGTCATTGTGTTGTATGCAAGACAAGAGTTAATGTTTGTGAAATATACTTGTATAGAAATTCTAGTATATCAACAGTGTCATTATTGATTAGACCCTGAGATCTGCCCGAGACAATTTATTGAACACACAGCAGAGTCACAATTATTGTAACTCCTGAAGAATTCAATTCAACTCCAAAAATATTGGCTGCATTGCTACTATATAGTATGAATTAATCAAGCAGAAGTGCTGAAAATGTCAGTTGCCAGGAATGATGGCAGCTGTATTATTATTTCATTTTATCTTATTATAATTTGGGTGCAACACTGGAAACAATTTGTTGAGAATGAAGACTGATATTGGATGCTTTTAGACCATGAAAGATAATCCATATTATATCCATTATCCATATTTACTTTCACTATACTCGGATAGTTAAGAACCTGGAGAGAAAACCGACATGTCTCCGTGGAAAGATACAGTAAAATGGCTGACAGTATTGTTTCTGTGAAGTGTAGAAGAGTAATTGCTGAATGTTTAATTTCCAATGAGCAGTACTAACCCAAAATCAATCTTTAAAGCAGAATTTGGCGGTTTTTCATTCTGGAAAAGGTATTTGAAGACAGTTTTAGTCGACTTCATGGCTTTGCATTGCTGTCACCGAGAAGCAAGAATGTATGTGATCGATTGTCCATAAAAGATGGGATGTTTGTGTTGAATTCCAGTGTATGGTGGTTTTAAAGTGAATTTTACTGGGACTATTGGACCTTAGTTATCACCACTGTGGGTTCACAGTTCTGACTGAGGTGACTGTAGCCTGCCAAGTTGAGCTCAAGAAAAACTCAACATTTGCTTAACATTTGTATTTATGATTTCTAATGTTAAAATGACATGACAGGGTCAGATCTGAATGCTCTGATCGATCTATTACATTGCATCATGTATACAGATACAGTACTATACCATTGATGGAACTTATTTATGTTCACTTTGTTTAGTAATAACACTGTGATTATATGTATTTCATTCAATTTACTTCACTTCTTTTTACATGATCGATGTGTCTGGTAAATAAACAATATTGTCTTATTATTATTATTTCATGTCTCGTGCTTTAATTGATTGAACTATCATCTTAATTGGATGTCCGTTCTGACATTTGTGACGTTATCAAGATGAGATGAAACTTACTGAATGATCTTTTATTCAAATTCTATTTACAGCAAAGTCAACACCCTCACAACATCCTCATGCATGAAATGTAACAGAAATCAAACTAATGTATTTCAAAATAGAATGGAAAAAGTAAACTAAAACGTAGCAGTTTGGCAATTCTGCTGACAAACAAGGTATTTATATTTACAAATAGCCAAACCACCATTTTGGCAAAATGGGACATGAAAACATTTTACATTCATATTTCAAAGAGACAGTATAACATACATTTTGAAGATACACAGGGACATAATGAGGAGAAGGAAAACTTTTGAAACGCTTGAACATAACGATCACAAACAGTAAGACATCTTACATTGTCATACCTCAGCAGGAACTAATCACCAAGCAATATCTCATTTAATATCTCATCTTGTACATATGATATAACAACATAGAATTATTTCAAAACAATGTACTCAGGTGTGAAAGATCAATAGAAATTGTGCTGCTTGAACAACCCAGGTTTTATTCCCAGTTACCTCTCAGTCAGGATCACAGAGAATACAAGCCTACTGTTCTGCAAATGAGGAACCTGACGCAACCGCAGTTGAAAAGAAACTCCATTTCACGTTCATGTTTGATCCTTACATTACGCTTCCATCGTCATTCTGCTCTCTTATAATGAAGAGCCGGAGCTCTTTGATTAACGGCATTACATATCCTGAGAAATCCTGAGGACCAGGAATGAATAAAGTTCCAGTGTTTCCCCCCCCTCTCACTTCTCAAGAGCCTTCATCCACTGTCAGCTCCTGCAGCTGCTCCTGCACAGAGTCCAGCTGGTCTGTTTGGTTCTCCTCTTGCTCTCCTGAGTCCTGGTCTTGCTTCTCTGCCTCTTGGTTCTGCTCCTCTGGTTGCTCATGCTGGACGACCTCCTCTGTCTTTGGTTCCTCACGTCCGTTCTCCAGGTTCTCTGAGCTCTCGAAACAGCCAGAATCCCTCGGCTCCTTGGTGTTTTCCCCAGATCGGCCCTCCTCATCTGGGTCTGACTCATCCTCAGCTGAATGGGGCAAAGACAGACGCAGTTAAAAACAGAATAGCTTGACAATACATACGCAGTTCATTAATCCATCCTAAACCCTAATAGGTCCTCTCATCCCGCTCAAATGCTTCAGAGAGAGAATTTAAGGTCAGGTTGTGTAAAGCTGTAAACAAACAGGGCACGACTAATCCTCTAATTCGTTCTGCTTAAATATGCTTATTAAAATCACATAAAGCACCGGTATTCTCCGTTCAGTGTCTTCAGTCTCGGGGTGATCTGAGTCATTTCTTGTGTAATTAACATAGGGAAGTGTGTTACCGCAGCTAACTGCAATGCTAATGGGCATCCATAAACTGTATTCAGAGTATAGCCATTGCTCCAGGAGAGGTGTTAGAACTGCACCTAATGATTTGTCTGGAGGGCAAACGAGCTCAGATATCAAAGCCTTTCTGAGGACAAAATAGGCTTTCCTACAGGCGAGTGAGCATAACTGCAAACTGTGAGTGGAGTGTTGTACAAGTGAGCCATATAAAATGTACCTAATTAGCTAGTTGAGGCAGAAAAAATGTGATGTTACCATAAAGCATGCCCCAAAGACACATACACTGCTTGAACGTGACGCCCGAGTGTCACCGAGTGACTCTGAAATTAATACTTAATACTAAGTTGTAACTGACAGACATTTATTGGGACATTTTCTTAAGCTTTGATTGAGATCTTAGATTAGAAGGCTATTATTCATTGCTTGCCTGGGGAACAGGATCATGTGATATGATAGATTATGGGCAGTGCAGAGTTATATGATTATGTGAATGTGTGGTAGCTGGATGTGAACTTACAGTCTCTCATGAGGTCAGTGGCGTTCAGGATCTTGTTGCGCTGTTCTGGGTCGGTGATGTTCAGCTCGTTGAGGTGAGACTCCTTCAGCCCTCCGAAATCCTCCAGGCTCTGGAAACCATGCATGGACAGCAACGAGCTCAGCTCCTGAAACACAGAAGAAGATTACATTCACACAAATATTATTTAGATTGAGATGCATTTATAATATAACCCTTTTAAGATGTGGTCTTTAAAGGTGACTATGTGGACAATGGCAACCATCACAGCAGGTAGTATCAGGTGTTAGCTGACCTGCTGCAATGCAACACACAGTGACATCAGAAGGGAGTGTATCTTACGGTCAGGCCGATGCTCTCCAGCACTTCCTCCAGGGTTTTGGGTTTGTCTTTGGACCGGTGGCTCTTACTGTGGCAGCGTTTCCTCCGGACCGGGGGGCTCTCGTCAGGCAAAATGTTGACGTAGATGAACTTGAAGGAGCCCACCTTGTTGTTGAGCTTCCCTGTCCAGGTCCCCACTGGGGGCTTCTCAATGATGTAGATGATGTCACCTTTCTGTAAGAGAGGTGACGCATGAATACCTCAGCTTAGATGTTAGGATGATGTCACCAAAACCCTATGAGTCTTGAACCAGGCTGAATGAATAATTAAACGCATCCCGCCTAGCTAACTGTACACAGCAAAATCATCAGTGTTGATTTAACTCTGAGAGCGTAAAAATCAACACTATTCCAGTGTTTATACAAGTCTGCACCCATCAGAGTTAATTTAACACTTCTGATGCGTGTGTGTTGCCCTATCAGCTCTATGGAGCAACATCTCTCCAATTAACACTTGTCAACTCAAAATAATTGTGACTGAAGAAATCACACTTATTACCATGAGGAAATATTCTGTGTGGAAGCATTGCTAAGGAAATGTGATTTTTTTTCCCTCCAGCCCGTCACATATGAGCAAACTACTGAGTGACTAAACACTAAACATTTTCATCCTCATTAACAGAATCTTCTCATAGTATAGCATTGTATAATTTGCGCTTCAGTGACCGAATCACTACAGAAATGATGTTATTTCTCAAACAAGTAGTCAGTAATGGGCCATGTAGCTTAAATTGTGCCTTCATGAATGATAATCAGAACTACCCTTTTTGTTTCACACTGTTACTAACAAGCTCCCCGGGGGACGGCTTGACAAGACAGCAGAAGAGGCCGAGGGCTGAAGCAGAGACGCAGAGGATTTCCCCCGGGACTCACTTGGAGTTTCAGCGACTCCACATCATACGGGCTGGGGGTGAAGTCAGTGTGGACCAGCGCGCGGCCACAGAAGGGTCCGCTGTACGAGAGGCCGTTCTCCTCCAGCCTCATGCTGTCTCTCTGGCAGTATCCACTGTCCAAGCTCTGTCTGTCACCACCTGAGACACAAACACACACACACACACACACACACACACACAAACACACACACACACACACATTTGAAATGGAGCCACACACTCATTCAGATGCATTCAGTACACTCAGATGCTTCACATTGCAGGACTGACCCATTTAATAATAACAACAATAATAATATTACTACTACTACTGTATAGCTTTTTTCAAGATACTCAAAGACACTTTACATGAAATAGTATGAGCATAAATAAAAACAGTGTACAAATACATAGCAAGTAAGAAACTATACTAAAACTATATAAAAACAAACAAAAACAAGGGATAGGTAGGTCAATAAAGGCAGAAGTAGAAGCAGTAGTTTCAATAAAACAGAAGGGGAAAAGAGAAATATGGTGGAGGAGGAAGAAAGAGAGTCAGATATTAAAAGCAACTTACTACTCATACTCATCAACTTATGTACTGTAAAACAAGCTCATGATCATTTTTACTTTCAGAGGTTTTTGTACAGCGACTTACTGCCGGAGAGCTGGCGGGTGACGGGGCTGGGCGTGGTGTCCTCTGATCCTGTGGAGCACACAGACGTCCTCTGTCCCGCACTCAGGTCAGGGAGACAGTCACTGACAGGAGACAGGGAGCTCTCCTCGCCACTCTCCCCCTGGAAGCACAAAGGAAAATGATGCAGTTCAGCGTCGAAGTCCATTCACTTTCAGTTCACTCAATTAAAAATATTAATTGGAAGTGCAATTCACATAATAATGATACAGGTCTCTTTCTCCTGAGCCTGATTTATAATAATAATAATGATGTGATACCTTATTGATCCCTGTAAGGAAATTCTCTTTTATCTTTTTGGACTCCCTACTTAATTAATCCAACCTGCTGCCCCTAAATGTCGCTGTACATATAAGAACCTTTTTTATGGAAAAGCATTTCCAGTTCTTCAATTTTAAATTAATTTAATCAAGAGTGAATTGTTCCAAACCCTGGTACAGGTAAGCACTTAAACATCAGACAGCTGAGACTCATCCTGCCTTTGTTTGGACAATATAATGCACAAGTCTGTCCACTAGGTGGAGGCAGTTTCAATCTTTTGTGATGACTACAGCTTTCTTCCTATTTCAGGAGGTGTAAGGTACTGTACTGTGCTGTAACTGTCTTCATAAAAGCCAGGGTGTGTTTCTGTATAGGCAGTACTTTATAGTTCAACCATATATCATAGATAGTATTTTGCAGTGTATAAATGTATGAATTCTTATGAGTTGAACTGTAAAATATTATGATATTCATCCAGTAAAGTGTATAAGGCTTTTTAAAAGGCTTTACCCCCTCCTCAGCCAGGGCCTTCTGCACCATCTTGGATGTTTTGCGGGTCATGGTACGTGAGATGACGTTGCGCCATTTCTTGCCAAGCTTGCTGCCACTTTTCACAGCTTCCTCTGCTGTCACACCCTCTGCCACCTGGGATCACAGTTATGGTCATCATGAAGAGCGTTCTCTCATCAAGTTGTGTGCATTTTATTCAGTCACACACATGCAAACAGTCGTGGATACACACACACAAACAAATATACAAACACATTTCAAAAAGGCTATTTGGCATAAATTAGGGAGACAATGCAGTGGTGAGGTTGTGAGACAGCTTCAGTAAATCATGATTATGCGTAAATTAGTGTGTTATTCATCAGCAGGTTTAGATAGATAGTTTTGTAAATACTTGTACAACACCTTGTTGTTTTTAAGTGTTAACACAAGCTACAAAAGCTACAGGCCCTGTGGTAATTGGGTTTGCATACACACATGTTGCTTATTCCCACAAAGGCACACACACACACACACACACACATAGACACACTTGCACACTTTTGTGACCACGCGCTCAGACTGAATACATAGTTTGTCAGTACTACCAGAGATAACTCATTCTATAACAGTGACTTTGGGCTCAGACGTGAAAGCTAATGATGCGATCAGTTCTTTATGAGGCAGTTTATGAGGCAAATGGACTGCATGAGACTGTCAGCTATCGTGCGTCTGCGACAGAGGCTCTCTGCTTGAATAGCTCGCACCGGAGGACATCCTGTCTGAGTGCCTCTGTCATCCGGCTTCAGCATCGGGCTTAAATGCAACACTCAGCGTCATCCTCTTTCTTACTTCCCCTCTTCTTCTAAACCCCCTTCGCTTATTTGTCCTCCAATTTCCAGTCACGCACAATCTTGTTAGGAAGTTCAGTCTCTGTCAATTTCAATTTCAATATTTGCAAGCAACACCCAAGAGTCCGTTTGTGGTGATTATTTCAGGAAGCAATAACTGTGCACTTCTGTAATGGCCCGAAACTCCTAAACTAATTTCTGCTTGCCCCTTGTGCCACTTTTGGCCACTTCTGGAAACAGTGTGATTTTGAGGCTGGGTGCAGTGGTCACACAGTGGTCTGCATGGCCTCCACTGAGGAACAATGTGATAAAATCTCTGTATAGGAACTGACATCTACAGGAACTCCAATCACAAAGAGAGATAAAATAGCTACTTCTACTTCTCAAAAACGGCACATATGTCTAAGCATCTGTTTGTGTGTGTGTGTGTGTGTGTGTGTTCGTGTTTGAGAGGAACATCAAGTGACTAATGAGTGAGTAAATGCATGAATAAGTGAGTGACAGTGCAACAATCCAACTTACTGCCTCGTCCAAGTTGAACTCTTTATCTGCCACAACAGGAGAGGTGGGTTTGGGCTTCATGAAGTCCTTGAAGCTGCTGGACCTTTGCAGGCTGAGCTGTAAACACGTTGTCAATTGCATTTTGTTTGAAATCATAAAGACAAGGCCCAGAGAAGCATACACTCGCTATAGAGCTGAAATATGAGGGCACTAACAAAAGTAAAGGGTCAACAGTGCATCATAATAAATCATCTCCATACACAAGTCTTATCACAAGGCGAAGAGTGTAAACATTTAAGCTGTTACTAGTCAAAACCGCCTCCAGAAATATGTCAGGCGGTTTTTTGGTGCTTTTTAGTGGAACTTTACATCTTAGATAATGCTGATCTCATGGTCCTTATCTCCCCAACCGTGTTCATAGATTGAATCTTCAGCTGGATTAGTCAGAAAGACTCACTGCCTGGGCTTCCCATCACACGTTTATCAAAAGATAAAGAGTCATGAATCTGGATCAGTGTAGGCCTGCAAGCTCCTGCTGCAGATGGTGGTTGTTTCTGAAAGTCCTGTGTATGTAGTTGTAGCAGCACAAAGGAAACGATGCATGGTGAAGCGCTAGACGATTCCCCTCCCCTATCACATATAGTTAGTATTCAGAAGACTGAAGAGTAAATGCTACCATGATGACAAGATTAGATTTTAAGTGGCTTTCAGACGAGACAAAGACACATGGGAACAGGGAAATGATGAAGAAGGGAGATGAGGCTAATTGCAGAAACTTACTTTAAGACTGGTCTAAGCCTTTGACTGGTCTAAAATGATCTATTTTAAGTTCTCAGTCTGATAAGTGTTATTTGCATACACTTAAATTAAGAATTACTTATTTTGAGCCAAAGCCAAACTTTTGGTCTGTATTTATGCGTTGGCAAGGGAGCTCTTTCATAGTTTGAACAAAATTATTCAGTAGAGTTTCTACTAACTTTAGTGGAAATTCTTAGGCATGATTTTCCATGTAACCACATGTCTTGGTATATCATCTTATCTCAACCCATCCTTCTTGATTCTTGGTTGAAACCACAGGAAGCAGGCACAGCTTGAGCAACTGCTGCCAACCAATCATTGCAGACATCCAGTCAGCCTTGGTGTCTGACGGTCTGTGTCTGCGTCTCGGCTGAAGGATTAAACCACCCACACAGACCAGGGAACAATTGCTATTATTATGAGGCAATCTTGCAGGAGAATGATTATTTTCCCTGTCACAATTCTCCTCCCTGAAAACCTATGAATCTTTCAAATAAATCAATTCTCTATTAATGCTTCATAATCGCAGACCATAGACTCATGTAATGGTACAATGATCTTCCTCAGCCCCGATTATTGCTGGTGACAATTATGTGTTGATGGGATGATGGCTGAGAACAAAGGTAATGAGATGTGTAATGATAAGGCCTGAATTGGACCGCAGAAGAAGAGCTGTGGATGGAAAACAAGGGGCACTGGTGTCAGGCGTAGGAGGCTATAGCGCTCATCCTGGCAGCCAGAGACGGGGAGCCAGAAGCCACAAAACATATTCTGACTCAAACTACATCTGCAGCAGTGACTCACTCAACCATACTAGAGGAACCTAACTTTTCTAAAAGAGTGCATGTTTTAAATTGAAGCCTCTTTTTTTGGGGGGGGGGGAGGTAGTTGAAGCTGACACTTAAAAAACATATTTGTTTTATAAGCTCCCATCACCTTCTTACACCTTGCAAAGCCTTAAGTTTCATTTTAGGTTTTGTTGTTTAGCTTCACCGCAAAGGTTTGAGCGGCACATCCTGTGACAAAGAGCTGCACATACAGGCTGTATGTGTTCGTATTGCAAGCACCTTCACTTAAGTGTTTTAAGTGAGTGAGACAGTGTGTGTGAGACAAACTAAACAGCACTCTTCCCAATCACAGTCCATAATGAGCATCTTTATAAAGGCTCATCTTGTGCATGTTCACTTTACCCCCTTTAACCCCTAAACACATTAACAACCCAAACCCTGCTCACCTTCTTCTTCTGCACCTGCTCTTTCTCCGAGGCATTGGAAGGTCGTCGCCTCAACATCTTCTTCTTCTTCTGTGGTCCTCGGATCTCTGTGGCCAAACGGTGATGAGACGGCTGCTGATGTAAATCAATAAGGGTGTCTGCCACTCTGGTGTCACAGCCGATGTACTCAGATAAAACAGAGGAAGACAGAACTATCCTCTTTTGCAGCGGAGCGGAGCGCAGAGACTGAGAGGAAGTCACATGGCCACACAGGAACTAAAGAGGCAAACCCTGTTTTTGGAGCTCTGGTTTGGGTTTACACACCGTCTGCTCTTTCACAGGGTTTGTTATTTCTCAGTCTTGCGTGCCAAGCTCTGTGGCTCAATACTACACTGCTACTCGCACGAGACAGTTCAGCAGAATGTCATTACCAAATGCTGTTTTCACAAACTCAATGTGAACAGCACAGATGAATACCAACAATGCACATTTAAAATACTTAAGGCCAATACAGGCCAAAAAGTGAAATAATTATTTATGTGATGCATACCCCACACTGGTCATTTTTGGTTTGGTACGGTGTGATAAAAAACTGAACATGTGGTTTCTCATATTGTTCAGTCAGATAAAAACTGTGCTACTAGCCTAAGGAGAGAATCATCAAGTAAGAGCAGTTGTTTACGAAGCATTTCATCCCCTACTGTGCTACCAAATCTGCATTGTATAGCATGAATAAACCCTGCAGCTACCGTATTAAAACATTTCTTTTTGCCTTCCACTCCTCCACAGCCATATGCTTTTGACTTCAGCAGAATGTTGAACTGAATTTTGCTGGCGGGCAACATTGCATAATGCAACGCTGCAGCAGCTCTTGTTTTTGTCAACCAGCTTTGTGTGGTCATGGGTCGTTCAGTTCGTCCGAACAACAAGATGGTTTTTGATCTCTCAGATTGTTATTTAGTCATACTTCTCATATGAACACCTATTTCGTATTGGAACTGAGGTGCAGAAGTGAAAGACATGTAATGATGACATATTTAGAAACTCAGCAACGGCTTTGTGGCAGCTGCAGCGGAGGCCTGCCCAAGCTATATACCAAAATCATAAACTGGCAGATGAATCAATGGTCAGACAGGCTAGCACATCCAACTGTGGATGTATATATAGGAAAAGTGGTTTCTGAGACAGTAAAAATGAGATGCAGGGCGATTCAGAAACCCATGTTCACATTATAGTAACAACCAAAAATAGACAAATAAGCAGAAAACAACTTGAGTGACCCATAGAAATGTACATATTTTTGCATGTACAAGTAGAGACAAGGCAAGCATTAGTAAGAAAAGAGGGAAGTAGAAGGTAAGTTGAATTTAGCTTGTTATTTTGGTGTGGTAGAAAACCACATGATAAGAGGATGCCCTATTTTTGTTTCCTGTCGCTCTCTCTATCGAAGGGTGGCAACAAGCTAATCTTTCTACAGATCTCAGAGGGACAAAATTATGAGGAAAAAAGTTGTGCAAGGTTTTGATTTCACTGGAGGTTCATTGAAGCCTATAGGGGGGCATTAATTACTGGAGATGACACACACACAGCTGTTAGGGACATGGATGGTTTTGATACTCACACACATACTACACATAAAGATGCAAATGTTTTACAGTAACTACGCAAACAATGTAATGTGGAAGAAGCTGTTTCGCTCACACAGAACAATGATCTCATATTTTCAACATCAAGAATCATATTATTGTTCCTCTTTTTGAGGCCTCTTTACCTCAACACCGACTACGCAAGCCGGATATGGGTGAATTTGCCATTTCTAAAAAGCCGTCTTGACTCTAACATAACTTTCCCCCGATATGACACCATAAGTATTAAACACCATCTGACTGTCTGTGTAAAAAACTTATTTTCAGCTGTATAGGCTTGTTAGACCATGAGCATGCAGATGCAGGGTGAGGCATGATGGGAAACATTCACACCTCCAAGCCGCTCTGACAGAATAGTTGCCAGGCAACCGGCCTTCTGCTGGCATGAGCTCTTCACATGTGGCACAACGGAACCACAAGATCTGTTCACACATGGCAAGCTGACTGCTGTTTGGTCTCAGCATGTAATGATGACCCCAATTATCTGCCATTGTCAGGCGTCATTTTGGTGATAAGAAATTACCAAGGCTGAAAGTGGAGGACTAATGTTGTTTTTGTGGGAATTAGGAATTGTATTACATTGAATATCTGATACTATATCTACCCAAGTCATATGTAAACCATACTCTCCCTTTTCCGGTCAAGATATTCATGTTTATATTAATGTAATTGTCTTGTGTTTGTGTGCCTCTGCTCTATGTGCTTCTTCCCATTTGTCACCCATAACTATAATCCCTTTTAATATCAACATTTAATGTACACACTATGTTTTGTATATAACCCTCTGTTATTTATCTGTCAGTTTTATGTTATCACTTTTCACTAATAAAACTTACTACTTTAAACTACTTAAACAAAACAAAAAAAGGAATTGTATTGTTGTGGGGTTATGATTAATAAAAATAAACAGTCTGTAATCCTCAAGTAAATTGAGTCTATGGCTTTAAAAGAGCATTACTTTAATAAAATAGAAATTATATTGCATTGCCAACTGGCAAAAGCCCCTTTCAGCAGGTCATACAAATATCCAATTTAAAAACTAAAAAACTGAAACAAAAAAAACAAAAAATCATTTTGTAAACGTTCAACACAACAAAAGCAAACATTTACCTACCCAATTAAAAGATCAAACAAAAATATCCATTAAAACAAAAAAAAAGAGCTAAATGGTAAAATTCCAGTGCATCTCTCAACCTGGTTTAGTTGCATTGTTGTCAGTAGAGACTGCATAGGGTTACATTAGTGTGCAACTCTGCTGTGATAGAAACGGACTGAGAGAAATAGAGAGATGGGGGTGTGTGGGGGGGGGGGGGGTGTGGCTGTTCAGACGATGTTGTGGAGGAGAGCGGTGGCCAAAGCGGCGAGGGTCAGTGAGAAGGAGCAGACGGACGCGGAGGATCCGGCCTGCAGGAAGGGCTCCGTGTTCCTGAGCATCCACTGCTTCTCCTTCGGCAGCTTCTGCCTGTCCAGCTCCGGACCCATCACCTTCCGGATGGTCGTGTAGTATCTGTTCAGCCACTGCAGCTACAGGGAGAGAAGGGCACCAGTCAAAAGTTTGGACACACTACATTTTTCTTTATTTTTACTATTTCCCACATTTTAGAATAATAGTCAAGACATCAGAACTATGAAAAAACACAAATGAAATTATGCAGTGAAGTGTTAAACAAATCAAAACTATCTTATATTTTAGATTCTTTAAAGTAGCCGCCCTTTGCCTTGATGGAAAGGCAAAGACTTTGGAAAGAAATTCATACATAGGCATCAACTTCACTATTTATATTTGTCTAAGAAACAAATTTCAAGCATTTAAGCATAAGCCTTCAGATCAAAATGGCTTTAAGACAATGAGAAACAGCGTGTTCAATCAGGTGTGTCCAGACTTTTGACTGGTAGTGGTAGTTCTGCTAGGTTTCTCTTTAACTGAGCTGACAAAACATAGCAGCTGCAGTCGATTTCACACGTGGTTTTGTTTTCTAAAAGAGAGTCTTGACCTCTGAGTAGCAGAAAAAATCTTAAATCTGAAGAAAGTCATGTAAAGGGGATTTTTTAAGAGGAAACCAACATTTGTGTGTCAGGAAGATGAAATAACCAGTTCGACGTCATGTTTTCTTAGATCTGCATGTATTTACAAATGAAAAAGGAACTGAACGTCTCTTGGGGGGAGGCAACAGCTTATCTTACAGTCACGCTACCGGGCATTTACTCTTTTGGGTGCTTTTTAGTATCTCCATCAAATAAATGTAATTCCAAGCCCATGAAAGTGAAACTGCTATTAACTTCTTTAATTATGCACCAAGATATTTCTTACCTGTTCAGCGCTAAGGAGAGAGGTGTCAATCAGCTTTCTGTCATATGGAACCAGTGACACCGTGTCAAAGGTCAGGTAGTTGTTACTGTACTGAGGGGAAGAAAAACACATAGAGCCAGAAATCATTCACCATGACATGATGTTAAATGACTGATATCACGCTTCAAAAACAAGATCAGCAATTATCAATAATAATGATTTGGTCAACCGGTCCATCTATTCATCCCGCTAATGGCTTATCTACCTTTGTCTGGACAGGTACGATCACAGCAACATCTTCAATCCGGATCCCAAAATCATTCTCCTTGTAATATCCTGGTTCTGAGAGAAAGATATCATCAGATTGTTATTTTTCACACTTTGCTAAAAACACGCTCGCATCTGAAACAGGAGAAAGTACTAAATGTAATGTTCAATTCCCTTAAACGGGCTTAGCATAAAAAAGGGGAGATGTGGGGTTTATCTCTTGGGATGTGAATTGTTCTGATGAAGCCTCACCTATAGAGGTGAACATGCCGGCTCTGAAAGGAATGTTGTTACTCTGAAAGCCAACTGGCCCTGGAAAAATCACAATATTACAATATTACAACAATACCAATTACAGAACATGGTTATATAAAGGTGAAAATCTGCCCTCAAACACATTTCATGTATATTTGATTTGATTTATGTGCATGAACAAGTATTTTTACACTCTAACAACGCTATTATCCATTGCATGAATATTACAAACTGTGTCTTACGCCCACATTTATCATATTTTCCAGCTAGGTAGCATGATGTGGCTTTGCAATTCCTGATAAAGAGTGTAAAGGATGAATATTGTATGTTCAATTTTTTTTTTAAAAAGATGGCATGGCTTGTTATGATTGTTCCTTTCAATTTCACTTCACCAATTCCTCTCATCTCCCTGAAGCTCATTCTCGTAAGCTGAGTCGGGGTTTTCTGCTCCTTTTTGTCAAGCAAGGTGAGTGCGAGGGGATTGCATGGAGAAATGAAATGTGTGCATGCAAATCCAAATTGATTGCCAGGTTATTCATTTTCTGGCTCTCAGCTATTAGCGCCACAGTGCAGTGAAGTTCAATTTGATGTAAAGTCTCACACAGCCTCCCATGCATCATCAATTGTTTGGCTTCAGATTGTATTGCTTTTTGACATCACTGATTATTGAAGTCTGTGTTTGAATTGTTTTAGTAGGGTGGATTTTGACTTTGAATTGTGTTCATGTATGCAGATGAAGTGGTTAAAAAGCAGAATAGAAAGTTAACTTTCGATATGAGATCATATAATTCCCAAAACCTAGGAAAAATAAAAGTGGTCCTACACTCATGAACTCCGAAGTAGTTTCCTACACCATGACCCGTGCCGTGGCCGTAGTTCAAGCCCACCTCCCACAATGCCCGGCGACCCAGCATCTCCATGTTGACACCTGTTGATAAACAAAAGCCATATAGAGAGCTTTGACTCAAACATCCTGCTGCAGATGGTAAACATCCATCCCTGCTTCAGTAAGAGCAGAAAATGATCATTCAGTCATGGCAAGTGGAGAAACAGGGCTCTCTAGTGGTGAAATGGAGAAGGTTTTAGGGTTAAATCAGAGTTTATATCTGATTTTGAACTTTCACGGATGTGTTTCATACCCACCTCGTGTCCCTGAGGGAAATATGGTTCGAGATATCTCAATGTTTCCCATGAGCACTCGAGTGAAGGCCTCCTATGCAACGAGACATGTGGAAATGGTATTTAAAGGAATATTTTGGATTGTGTGGCATTCAACTTATTATGCAAAGAATTTTACAGGATTTACTGACTTATACCATAATACCAATATAGATGAATTCCAAGGACATGATACTCATTTTACAAAAGAAGAGAAAACAAATGCTAAACATCTGCTATGCTAGATGATTGGCCATCATGCTGTTTCAATGTTATAGAAAAAAAAATCCCTTCAGATGGTAGCATTTTGAATAATATATCAAAAGTTGTACCCTTTCCATTGCTGTGGGGGTTCCCCAGTGAACTGTCCGAGTGATGTCAGTGGTGCCATCTCTAATAGTAGTGAGAGAAAGGTTGACTCATTTTAAATGCTCATGACTTAAGGCGAAACTAGAGTTGGTCTGTGACCAGAGTATATTTACTCACAGATACTGGCCACCAGAGTCCACCAGGTACATCTCATTAACCGTCAGCTTCCGGTTGGTTTCGTTTGTGGGGCTGCAACACAGAAATCAAGACAAAACAGCAGCAGTATACCTCTGGGATACTGGTAACTCACTATGGAGAAAACTGAATGACCTAGTTACACATGATAAAAGCAAAAAAGGTGAAGTCAACAAGAAGTGGAAGGATTTTAATTCAGCTTACCTGTAATGGGCAAGAGCAGCATTGGGTCCACTTGCAGAGATCGTCTCAAAGCTCGGGCCTCTGCTGTCATTCTGTTTGCTACAATAACGTTTGTATTAGCTGGCAAACTCTACTATTTTATTGAAGTTTATTTGGCTCTCTATTTTTACTTTATTTTTAGACATTAAAGTAGTGAATACAATGAGATCTGGCACTTACAGTCAAACAGCTATTCTGGATTTACCGTAATCCCCCCATAACTGATACATAAATCTAATTTATTTTTACAGTAGTTGAGTCATTCTCTAGACGAGTATTGATTCTCTGACTTGTGTAATTTAATTGAGGCGCAGTAGCAGAACGTCTTCTTGAGCCAAATACATCAGTTCTCCTCCCTCTGGTGTTTTCTGGGTGCGCGCTCACCTGCGACGCTCGTTGACGTAGTGCGCCGCCGTCAGCTCCGTCTCCTTCCCCTCGGGCACGGCCTTCTCCAGCCACATCAGCAGCTGGATGACCGCCACCGCATCCCTCACCTGCACACAGCCAGAATGACGCACAGAGGTCTCAGCTAAACTCAGCATCAAACAAAACAACACTAAATTTATTGGCAAGTATTGAAAATTCACATGTTACAAGGCTGTTTAGTTTAGTTTAGTTTATTAGGATCCCCGTTAGCTGTCACCAAGGTAACAGCTTGTCGTCCTGGGATCTGTTGAATACAGAAAACACTGGGCAGGGTAATACATGTATCAAGCTGTGTATTCATAGTATTCCCATGATGTCACATGCATTGCCAGGGCTTTCCTTGGCTGTCCTTGGCTGTCCTTTGATTATAATCACCTGTTAATTTATTACAATCACCTGTTATTTTCCCACCAAGATGGCTGTGAGGTGATGTAACAGAATACTATGAATAGGACTCACTCAAGTGCTCTAGCTATTGTTTTGGTTAAATTTGATAGTGGTGGGACAGAAAACAAGTTATTTTTTTTATCCAAAACAAGAAAAAAAAATCCCATTTCCACAATTCTCTCTGCATAATCAAAAAGAATGTAAACAGGATTATTATGGGGGAGTTGTTAGTTTTACAACCATGTAAACGACCTAATCAGACTATTGCTTTAATCGCAGTATTGGCAATAGTCGTATTATTGTGCGCATGTAAAGTTAGCCAATGAAAACTTACAACAGACAATATGCCTCCACTCATAAAAGTCCCACCATGTTGAGAGCGAGGATCGATTAGTGAACCGCTGGGTGAGAAAGCTCTCAGACAGAGGAAGGCACTGGCAACTTTATAGCTTCATAAATACGGCCACTGAAAGCATTTCCTTTAGAGCTGTTCGTAACTGTGTGTGAGTGTGTGTGCATGTGTATATTTGTGTGTGTGTGTGTGTGTGTGTGTGTGTGTGTGTGTGTGTGTGTGTGTGTGGATGACATACGTGAGCGTCCTTCAGGATACGTTGCTCAGTCTCGTCTTTCACCGCTTTAGTCGTCAACACAGGAGAGTAGGAGCTGGTCACTAGCTTATCCTGCATGAGAGAGAGAGAGAGAGAGAGAGAGAGAGAGAGAGAGAGAGAGAGAGGGAGGCAATGAATAATAATAATAATAATAATAATGTAAAAAATAATGTCATTCTTTATCTATTCCTGGGGGGAAATTGTCTTTTTCCTTGCCCGCCGCAACAATAGAGAGGTCAGAGCACATTGTAATTCACAGAGGAGTTTCCCTGCAGCTGGTTGGGATTCAGTGTCTTGCTCAAGGACACTTCAGCAGGGCAGAAGTTTGCTGATGGACTCCCTAATCACTGCACCCCCCCTGGCACCCCTAATCTCGCCTTTTATGTGAACATGAATGTAATCTAATCGTAGTTTTCCTTTTCCACTGCTTTTTATGCACAGAAAATGTCCTACTGCTGATGAAAATAACCCCTTTAATGGTAGAATACAGATTGAATATTAGATTTTGTCGATATAAAAATATTTACATGTTAAAGGCCAATAATAATAATAAGTATGGTGGCCCCAGGTGAAAAGTGAAAAGTAAGTATATTGTTTTTTGACGCTGAATTTTCTTGCCTTGACCTTTTGACATAAGAACTGACAGCATGTGACAACTATAAAAGAGTTTTACATGTGTTTGGTGCTGTTAAAGCCTTTTTAGACTTGTAAACTTAACAGACCAGCATTTTGAATTCTAGAAAGCGTAATTTTCATCTACAAATTAAGCTCTTCCAGATCATAATGTGAGTGAATATTGTATGAGTATATGAGTATAGCTTTGATGAAATCTCTTTGTTCCACTGCTGTCATTACCTGTGTGATCAGCTCATAAAGCGCGTAGTTGGTGTACTCTGTACCGATCCACACTTTTACCCCGGGCTTGTCCACATACCCCTCGAGGGAGGATCGCACGCTGTCATAGCTTTTCAACTGGACACAGAGGGACTGGTTACAGGAGGCGTTCAGGTACGCCTTCATATCCTCTGTCACTCTGTCAATGTGTAAAAAGAGCCTGGGAAAGGGAGGGGAAGAGATGTAGGTTAGATTAGATAAGATTAAATAAGATTAAATTGATATATGAGTTAAAATACAACAAGTTGTTCATACAAATGCACCTAAGAAAAAGAAAAAACAGCCTGGAATGAAACCTTCAAGAATAAAAACACGGAAAAATCAGAATTATTTCCACTGTGGATCTTAAAGACAAGCAAAAGCAATGGACAGTACATACTGAAAACATTGAGCACTATTTAATTTAAAACTATCTAATTTAAAAGCATTAAACATGGGCTTGTGTTTTAGGTTTTCAGGGGAGGTGAGAGAGACAGGAGCAGAGAAGTAAGGAAGACGTGACTGTAACATAACTGTCAACAACGTTCACATGAAATCTCTGTAAAAAATGGACTTGCCAGATCTCATCCATTGTCAGCAGTGTGTAGGAGTAGAAGAAGGGGTTGTATGGGATGTCGTTTCCACGCATATTGAACAACCCTGAGAGAAAACACACAACCGCTGGCTATCAGCAGCAGCTCACACACCCATTTACATGATCTACTGGATCCGTCTGAGCCGAGACCCACTGCTGGTGTCTGATGCTTGTGTCTGCAATACATGACTTTCTGTGGGCTTCTGTCATTGAAAAGAGACGCACTAATTCTGAAATAAGTCATAAGTCACAAGTCAGTGAGTGTATGTAGTTAGGATTGTGCTGTGTGACTCCAACAATGCACCAAGTGGGTTGTGTGGTTGTTTGCTTTTGAATAATTTGCTATTCATTTACAGAGTGGGAACTGATAATCCAATATGCATTACTGATTGCCTGATTCAAGTTGCAATTATAAGATGGTTTACTCAAACTCAGTTATGCAATCTGATTGCGTTTAATAAGTCTTGGGTTACTTTGCCTTCAAAACCCATAGACTATAAAGTTGAATGGACATATAATTCCAGTTGAATAGTTTTAATAATGTTATTATCGTCTTCTGAAACCACTATCAACTATTCTTTTTTTTTAAATTGAATTTTTAAAATATTTTATTAAATATTGAACAAATTCTGAGGTAATCCTACAAGCAGTTACCTATTTTTCAAAAGCATGTGTAATCTCATTCTTATATTTTTGTCATTAATCGTGTTGGATTACAGTTACCATGTCTGTCAATCAGATTACTGTAATCCTATTACAACTCCCCAACCCTTCACATTAGACAGTAATTCTATAACCTGCAATTCTATCCTAAAACTCACACTTCTTGCGTTTTGAGGAGACAAAACTGAATGTCCTCCAAGGCACATATACAAGGAATTGTAATGAATAGATTTACATTTAACTATTAGGCATTTAACTGATGCTCGTATCCAGCGCGTCTTACAATGAATTCAACAGTAGAAGAAGCTTAATTTCCTAAATCAGCAACACTACAAGCTACGTTAAAGTCATTTAGACGTGCTTGTGATGAAGAGCTATATCGATAAATGAACGTGAACGTGAACTAATAGCTGATTTATTCAAATATGTTTTTACAGGTTCTTTGGCACCATGTATTAACTGCAAAGTTTGAGTTTCTTACAGGCAGTTTCATCCAGTGCTGACAGTAAAAGGGCAGTGGGCTGGTAAGGATTGTCCCTCATCTGACTCCGTATGTGCTCCACCTTTATCTGCCAGGTCCTTTCTGTGGACACACACACACACACACACACACGCACGCACACACACGCACACACACACACACACACACACACACTCACCATTAGCTTTATGATCCTCTCCATTTACCTACTCTCTGACAATGATAAGACTAAAAAGGCCTCTATAGCTAGGCTACAGAGAACTTCCTTATCTGGTGCCTTTTCCATTGTATCCCTCAAAGTTATGACTCGATTTGACAAGCAGCAATAAAAACATGAATCGGCTCTTTTTATGGCTGTGTTTGTGGTGTGCTTATTGCTTTCTGGCTAGTTTGCAGGTATTTATCAGCCTCACAGATAAAGGGCACCACACTGGCAGACCATCAGACTACTGTGTGTGAACAGACACACACTCATACACACACACACACACACACACACAAGCAAACACACGTATGACTCGGTCTGGCAGGCGGGTGAGGTTGTCAGGCGGGATGGGATCTCTGTCCGTCCACCCGCCGTCCACCAGGTTATCAGGGATGGACCTGAGGGTGCGATTGCTCGGTGCCAGGTTGGCGCTGTAGTCCTCCTGCGTTTCTAATGGAGGAAATTGCAGATGATTACACACAGCGAACTGAATCAATCACAAGTAAACAGTCTGCATGGCGTCTGGAGGCCGCATCAATACTTTTCCATCTACTTGGGTGAGCGCTTTATTGACGATAAACTGGACTGACAGGATGGCGAATGGGGCCGGGCCGACTTACTGAGGGAGAAGAGGAAGGGATCAAAGCCGATCTCGCCGCCCTGTGGAACCTCAGAGATTAGCCAGTCTGCCACGCTGCTGACGGACACTGGGGAACATCACACATGACAGACTGTATCAAGCCATTACTGAGTTTAAAGGATGTGACAGTACAGATTAAGAAGGCCCTACCTGTGCTGCTGCTATGAATATTATGGTGCATTGGAACAACATATATAAATCATAATGTATCTATCAAATCAGCAGGGATTGCTTTGTTACAAAATGTGGATTGTAAGATTGGACTGATATACCGGTTTCACTATCATGATCCAGAAAACAACATGTTTAAGTAATGTACAAACTAATCTAAATGTGAAGGTTTAAAGGTGCAATAAGTACGATTTTTACTATCCCAGAGCACAAAATGTCCATCAATCATCTGCAGGGGTTTGATAGGGTTGTTGGTCAATACCAGTGACTCAACAATTACTTTGCCAGGCTCTGAGATTTCTCGCTTTCAAAACTCACTTTCCGGCCCGTACTCTCTGTTTAGCAAGGGCAACACCTCATCTTAACCCCCACTCACATTTTCCACTGAAATGACATTGGACGGTGCTATGAGTGAATGAACTGTCACAAGAAATTTTGTTCTCAAGCCAAAAAAGCTAATGACAAAGCAGTATTATTATTATAGTGTTTTACATTGTGATATATTGTCTCTCCACTAGACCTTTCTGATTGATCCTTGCTCTAATTAGCCTACTTGTCTCCATTGTGAAAATGCGACTTTATTATTTATGCCAATTACAGGCCAGCATAAGCTGTGCCAGAGATCTGTCGATATTGATGCGATGCCTTGGTCGCCAATGGATGTCGATAAAATTAATAGATTTCTTATTGCCCCTTTAGAACAAAATCTGCTATGTGTTCATTATTGTCTACACAGTACAAATGTGCGAAGGTCAGCATTGATTGTTCTGTCTTTAAAGTATTTTTGTAATACAAAACACGCACTGAAGTGACTTTACTTTGTTTTAGTACAATTTTTATAAAGTAAATACCATGATAATAGGGCAAGATCATCATACCATAAATATTTGATACTGGCCCGTGTTTACCACGTTGTCCTAACTAATAACATTATGAGCATCCCACCTTCTTTTTCCAGCTCCCAGTTGCAGTCCATCTGTCTCTCAGCTTGAACCCAGTAGCGGCTGTCTGTCCACAGCGTGGCCTTGGTCTGAGTAACTACAGCAGTGCCTGGGGAGGGGGGACAACAGCTGCGTCATGGCGGGGCCAGTGTTGACACTGAATTACAAACGACTGTAAATGTCAGAGTTGACTTATTACAGCGCGTGATGGGCCAGCTAATCGTGAAAAATGTAACGGGTGTGCGAAACAAGCAAGGTTAAGAAAAACACAGAGGAAGCGCAGGCAGCAGCCCAGCAATGCGCGGTGGATGTATAATATACGAGCTTGTCATCCCGTACATTGTCATTCCACTGTTGTATCTTAACGTGACAAAGGCACAGTCCAGTAACAATGGCTGAATATCTGCTGGTATACAAAGCTGGCATGTCAGATTCTCAATAGAGGTTCACACAGAAATGATAAATGTGTTGTGTGTGTTTTTTTTTACAGTGGGCAGAAACTATCTCCTTTCTTTATAGACTTTATTGTTCCTCCAGCACCTTTGGAAGTTTGGCCTGGTGAGCTGTAGCCAGTCTATGTATTCTCAATGGAAAAAATAAGGCCTTTGGAGAGTGATTGGTCCTGTTAATCCTTTCATCTACACAACAGCTGAGTGTAGAAGTACAATAGCTATGATTATCTGTTCTGCTCTCCACTGTTGGTGTGCGCTGTCTCATACAACACACCGCCGATTCACCAGTTGCTCACCAGTGACTCTGCCAGTGAGAATACTGATGAAAGACGGGACGCAATGACGCAGTGAATGAGAGCCGATGAAGCCAAATTAATGTGCAGCAGGTTGTAGCCTACGATGAGGAGGAGGGATGAGAGCAGAGGAGCTGCGTGACCGCAGTTCTCAGGGAGCAGAGTCATGAAGAGGAGGAGGAAGACAAGGAGGAAGAGAAGGGAGAGGAGGAAGAGGAAGAAGAGGAGGGAGAGGAGGAAGAGGAGGCGGAACAAGCGAGAGGCAGATGTACCTGCGGAGCCTGTGAAGCCGGTCATGAAGGCCATCCTAGCATCGCGTGGTGCAATGTACTCACTCTGTCAGAGACACAGACTAGTTCAGCGTCACACACACACACACACACGCACACACACACACACACTCAAATACTCCCATAAAGCTTGCTTGCCTTAGGGACCCTGGCAGAATAACCCAGGCATATGCACAAACACTCAAACAGACACACACATATACACACACCCATTCACACACACACACACACACACACACACACAAACATGCTTTAAACCCTGCTGAATTAATTATGATGGACATGTAGGACAGCAGACATACCAGGTGAGCATCAGTGCCAGGAATGATGTAGGCAGAGATTTCTAGGAGACTCATTGCCGCTCTGAGGGCCTGCAGTCTGACAGTGGTATTGACCGCTGTGCTGGGGAGGTACTGTGACACACACACACACACACACACACACACACACACATTGGGAAGAGTCTTCAGATTTAATTAAAACCTGTAAAACTGCTGAATCATCCCTTTTGTGTATCTCCCATTGTAATCATTAACTGTAGCACATGTACAGTAATCATTAACTGTAGTAAAAAGTGTATTGAAACAACATGCAACGTTTCTTGATAGACAAACATGGAATTTCTTGTCATTTTTTGTATTTTTTATCATAAAGTCATTTTTATGATAAAGCGCCACATAAAACAGTGGAGTACAAAGCTGACTTTTTCACTGTAACAAGTAAATAATTGTTGCATATGAAGTATCATCCAGTGTCAAGATCACAGTGATCCTACCGGTGGGACCGCTGAGCAGTTCCTCTCAGCTCTCCCTTCTGCAACAGCAGCAATACTGTTTCCTGAAATGTGAAAAGCATGAGGAAGAGACATTGGAAAATGACACATTGAAGTGGCAGAGCTGAGCTGTGTAAGCACATTCTCAGATCTGAGTAAAGTGCCGCTCTCATTTGGCAACTTATCATGTGTTTATCTTTTTTGACATTGTGACTAGCAGAACCAACTTTGGAATTTTTAAAAAAAAAAATCAATGCAGCTTAAAGCTTAGGACGTCTAAGGACAAATGTCAGTGGTCAATCAAACTGAAGGATGATGAACAACCTCTGTCTGCAGAGACCAGAGAGAGCCGCCATGCAAAAAAACATCAAAGACACAATCAATCAAGATACTGTAATTCAATCATGTTCATGCTCATGGATGCTCCGTCCAACATGAAAACAGACACGGTTATTGAACAGAACTGTCATTCCCATAAGACTCAATCACAGACAAATTTTATGCAAAGAAATCCAAATGAATAAACCAACAGGCATGGGAAGAGCAGATGGCAATTTCTTATGCCCCCTTTGCAAGCAACAGTATGAGTCTTGTTCATGAGGCAACATGCACACAGATTTGTATGGAGGGAGCATTTTAAATATATGCAATTAGACTGTACCCGGTCCTATCATAAAGTGTCAGATATCTTTTTTTTTTACGTTTCCCCAGCATTTCAGCCTCTTTCATTATTATAAACGTGGAAATATTGATAATTGCTGCAGGTCAATAAAAGTCCTTAAACAGAGAGCAGACACATGAGACTTACTAACAAAGACAGATCAACTATAGTGAGTATAAAGAGGAACTTTTACCTGCCAGAGCTGCAACGGACAGAGCCAACAGCCAGCCATAGGAGGGCATCTTGGCACCAGCAGCCTGTCGCGAGCGAATCCACAGACAGAATGGCAACAAAGCAGGTGCTCCAATGTTTATGCAGCGTATGTGAGAAAGAGTGTGTGGGTGTTCAGTGAGAAAATGTGTGTGGGTGTCTGGTAGAGTAAGTGTGTGACTGTGTCCGTCCTCTCTCTCTCTCTCTCTCTCTCTCTCTCTCTCTCTCTCTCACTATCTCCACTCACAGCGGCCCTCTGATAGGAATCATGTGCAGTGGCTTTGGGGGTGGATCTCCGGCTGAGAACAATTTCTTTGCTCCCTGCCATAAAATACAATGTGTCAAGCCACTTTTGACCACCTAGCTGTTTTCCCCCGGCATGTTGCCTGAGTTGCTCAACTGTCTTAGCAGCACGGCAACGCAACTGTGAAGAGGAGACGGGACTTCAGCGAAGGGTCTCCTGCTCAGCTGTTCAGTTCTTATGCAAATGTTCTCTTACTGTTCTTATTTGAATTATTATTATAAGATAAGAGTTGCCAAGGCCCCTTGTGTACAGCCAGTATACTGTATGCTGTAAAATATGGACAAGGCTGTATACATACAGCATGGGTGCATTCAAATGTGATTGTTCCTCAGTATTTGTCTGTGGGCATGTGCTGTATTTTTTCATGTTTGTGTGTTTGCCTGCATGCAAATGTATGCACGCCCGAGTATATGCATGAGTCTATGTGTGAAGATTCACACATTTTAGGCAAAACTCCTGGAAATCCCTCAGAGCTTTCCACAGAAAATGTTTGCTGCCTGTATTTTTATGTCCTTGTATGCAAGCCAAGTATGATGCCGCTGGGTAAAGAGGAGGAGGACGAAGAGGACGAGGACGAGGAGGAGGAGGAGGAGGAGGAGGAGAGGAGGAGGAGGAGGAGAGGAGAAGGGAGAGTGTATGACCAGGAGACTTATTAGAGCAGAGATACGTCAGTGTGTGTTTAAACATATGAACAGACCGGATTCTGGGTAGTCATAAGATCCCCGGCCAATTACTGCATAGCAACCGCAAAACCTCCGTGGAGAATGAGAAGGATCTGTTACTTCTGGTTTATTGAAATGTGGTGAGGCAGAGAGATGCATAATGCAACATGTGATTTTATGAAGATTGCAATTGCCTGAGATAGGAAGAAATGTCTATTAGGTAACACCTTTATAAACACATTTCATCATGACTTCAAAACCCTTGGTAAACACAGCAGAGCCTCAGAATACAGTGCTGAAATAATAGACATAGACTGGGATACAACAGAAAAATATAGTGATTACAAAGTAGTTTCTTTTACGTAATTTCATTTTAAATTAAGGTTATAGAAAGAGTGCAACAGGACCATAGCTTAGCAAATTACAGAGGTCTCTGTGGGCCTTGAAGTCTATGAAGAGGAGAAGAAATAACTGTAATGGTGGTCATATATCAAACCTCTATTAATTTTAAACCGACCCCTTCATTTCACCTTGCATTGTAAGATTAGCTTGGCTCACCCATTAATTAAAAATCCTTTAAGTTTTACTTTTAGACGTAAACTCAAGGGTATTTCTGCGTTTTATGAACATTCAGGGATAATCAGGTGATTTTTTTTATTTAATAATGACCTTAAAATACCTGTTTTGTATTGCTTAAAAATGACTTGTACTATATGAAGATGTATAATCTGTGGTGTCTGTATTTGTTTAAAAGGGCAAGCTGTGGGTATCCTGTGTGTATAACAGGACTTCCTGAACATTGTCCATGGCTTCTGGAGGGGCTTGACATGAAGATTTACAGTAACAGAAAAGCATAAATCCATCTATTGCTGCAGCGGAAACACTGCTGTTACTGCTCACACATTGTATTACTAGAAAAAAGTGACCCAGACATTTAGTTGGACTTATATTGAACATTACATGATCAGATTCAGTGATAGGCCATGGGTTTGTACAAAAAAAAATTTGTCGAGTCGACATGTGACAGCCACGCTGTAAAAGAGCAGATTTAGTAGCCAACATCCACATGATTTAGCAAAGCTACTGAAACCAAATGATATATAGCTCAATACAGGTTGTGTGCTTGAGAAACCTGTGCGTGTGTGTTTCCACATTCCTCTCTCTCTGTGTGTGTGTGTGTGTGTGTGTGTGTGTATACAAATACACAAACTTGGATTCTTGAATTCTGATGTCTATGTGACAGCCACGCTGTAAAAGAGCAGATTTAGTAGCCAACATCTACATGATTTAAAGCTATTGAAACCAAATGATATATAGCTCAACACGTCATATTTACTAGGAACATAGATACAAATTGATTTAAAAACCAATTCATAACTCTCCTATATGAAGAAGATAAAGGGGAATAAGGCCTGGGGTGCAGCTTTGATGTACACAAGTTCATATGTGATCATGATCAACAGCTATATTCCTAAAATAAACTGTACTGATGCTTTTATCAGAACAACTGACAGTCAGCACTTCAGCAGAATACGCTTCACTTCCTAGATTACCAGTATACAAGCAGCAAATATTAACAAATGAGGAAGTGAGAAGTGTTCTTAGAATTCAATGGAAAAAAGAAAAGAAAAGCTGAATAAATGAGGACTACACTCAGGACCAGCACGGTTTCTAGAGAACGTTTTAAGGTGCTGCTTCTTTTATTTAGCATATTAGCATATTATCATGACCACACTCGTTGAGAGATATGAAGTTAACAATGAGCCCAGTCAAGCCTGCCGTACTTTGACCTTGGACCAAAGTAGCCTGCATTAAGGAAGGGACAGGCAGGTATGATATGCAGCTGTTAATGTTTGGCCACCATCTGTTGTTGTGTATGGAATATGGGAAGCTCCATATGGGTCAATAAAACCAATAGGTCTTAAAACTGGTTTAGTTTGCATAATTCCTACATGGTAAAACACACAGAACACACAGGGCCATAGATGGAGCAGTAATAAAAAGTATTATGTAACCTTGTAATCAGAACTTCCTCGGTTATAAACTGTTGATGTAGACAGCTCTTTCAAAATGGTGAACCATACATTGGCAGTCAGTGACACCTTTTGACCAGGTGGGGGAGTATTTGCTCCATAGTCATTATTTCATGCAGCTTCTCTCTCTCTCTCTCTCTCTCTCTCAATTTCAATTCAATCCAATTTAATGTGCTTTATTGGCATGCCAGTTTACAAACAAACAATAATGCCAAAGCATGTAACAAGAAATTAATAATCAATTAACCAACAGTAATTGGTCACCAACAGTGATCCTCTCTCTCTGATCTCTCTCTCTCTCTCTCCCTCTCTCTCTCTCTCTGTGTGTATGTGTGTGTGCGTGCGCATGTGTGTGTGTGTGAGCATCACTGAAGAAATAGTGTTCATGCAACATATTCCTAACACAATTATTATATTTTCAACTTGCTGGAAGCATAAATTGCTAGCACATAACTTCCAGTACATGGAAAAGTTCTCAGTAAAAATGTATTTTTAGTTACACAGTAATAGCAGAAGTAAATGATGATGTAAGCACAGTACTGTGGAAAAACACACTGTAGACCTTTAAGCAGGGCCAAAAAGGAGTGAGCTGAAATGAATTAATCAATACATAAAAACATGATTAAGTTAGTCTTATAAGATCTTCAGCTCCTTGTTTCTTGTTCTGTCTTTGGATCAGCTCACCTCACACACACTGGCCACAGCCTTGCACTGTGTGGTTTATTGATTGACAGTGGTGAACTGGGCAGGGCGAGGTAAGAAACAGGAAGAGTGAACTACATGACCAGAAGGGGTCGCTAGTGACCAACTTATCCCGGTTCCAGTCCTTCCTCCAGCCTCAGTGAACACCCTGTTTCTCATTAAAACCCTCGCTCTTGTAGATGCACTCATCCACAGTCTGCATCTCTAGTGGACATAATGTGTGTGTGTGTGTGTGTGAGTGTGTGTGTGTGTGTGTGTGTTTGTGTGTGTCAGGGGATTCGGTGGCTGTATCAGCCATCAGCCTCATTGTAGCTCGGTGGTGAGGCTCAAAGTTATGGACCAATATTAATAAATGGTAGCCCTGGCAACAGTGTTCGGTGTGTGAGTCAGAGAGGAGCTGAGGCAGAGGGGAGGGCAGGGCAGACAGGAGGCCTAACATGGACGCTCCCTGAAAACCACCACCAAGACCAGCTGATGACCGGCTTCACGTCCATGCTGCTGAATTAACATGAAGACAAGAGTGAGAGGAGGGGTGGAATTAGACTCAGATGAGCATGAAATAATTACATCTGCCAATGCTTAGATGAAAGATTTCTTGCTTTGTGTTCTCCAAGTCAATGCATACCCAACATACTGTAAACCAAAGCAGTTAAGTTTAATGAAGAGAATGGTTTGAACATTAAGTATTAGGGTACAGTAAACCATCGAGGGCATTCAACCTGGGTGTTCCCTCCACTGCCTTGGGATCGTTGGTATATATTGTGGCTGTGATGCACATTCCTCTATATCTCTGCGGAGTGGATGATATTTTTAAAGTGACCATAATGGTGGCTGAGGATTTTTAGGGTTGTCAACTGGGTATAAATCAGTTATATTACTACAGACAGCGGACGCCAACCACCAAATCCCTCCTAGTCCTTCCTAGAGACAATAGGTAGCAGCAGGAAACATGCCATATTTAAGAGAGAGAGAATGAGGGAAGTTGGAGACAAACTGGGATACAGAGAGCCCATAAATATACAGATGGAAAAAGCGCTCCTGGTCTGAGCTGTTGATGCAGTGGTACGGTGGTTTTGTGACCTCAGTCACGTATACACGCTGCAGTCTTGTACGCAGCCGTCAGTCTCTGTATAAAGTAAACAGCAACTGGCCACTTTGGGGTCACACACTTCCAATCTTCCAGCCGCCTTTGTTTGCTGTGCCACTCCAGCGGCCCGGGGAAGCAGATTACAAATCTGGCTACTTCCCCTAGATTACAACTGTTCAGCATATTGGCATGGCTTGACGCACATTTTCTCCCTTCCAAGATTATAACTGCTCAGAAAGGTTGGGAGTGCGCTCTATTTTGAGAATAGACTACAAAACGGTGCAATTTTCAGCCAGCATTTGAAATTAACAGTGATGGCATTGTGCTGCATTTGGAAAAATACAACTTCTTTTCATCTGCACCATAAAGCATCGACCCGATCCCAACATCTTGAAGGCATTAGGAGATTTCAGCACCAACTGTATAGAATAAGTCTTCCCTTTCTTTGCAACACAATACATAATTTTGGGCGCTTCAGCTGGGAGGGAATATCTCCTCCTCTCATTGTGTTGACAAAGTGCTCTTAAATAGAGCTGGGAGCCCAAGTGAAACCAGATTGCTTAGAGAGATAGGGGAAGCGGAGGATAACATGCAGTAAATCAGATGTGGCTGGGAGACAAAGGTTTGGAGCCAGAGATTCACAGATAGAACAGGAGTAACACCTATCTGTGGTAGCAACCACCAGGAGAGTTATAGCTGCTGTAAAAAACTCTTCTGTGCAGTGTGGTGCTGACGTATTCACTGCACAGTCGTATACCGCTTTCAGGATGTGTTTCTCCACATGGTATACGGCCAAGCTAAAGAGATCTTGACATTGACAGTTGAAGAAAGGGAAATCATTGTTGAAATCCAACAAAAATAATTCATAGTGGAATGTCTCCTTTCCCAAACCAATGAAAGCAAATTAAATTGCACATCAGTCACCAAATCTAGATGAGGAGACAATATGAGAGGGATTGAAGGACGTTGTGGTTGGAATGCAGATAGACTGGCACCAGACTTTAGCCGGTAGCGGATGATGGAGTCCCGAGCGCTATTGCCTGTCAATTCAGCCGCAGATGAATGAGCCGCCTGGCTTTGATGCAGCGGTGGGTCACATGCCTGCTGTCCGTGTGTATGTGTATGTATGTGTGAGGTAATGTGGAGTGAGATAGGGAGAAATACAGGGATTAGGAGAAGGTCGGGAGCTGTCAGACGAGATAGATGCAAGACTTCTCCTTTGGCGCTCACTTCGCACACTCACACACACACACACACACACACTGAAGAGGTGGAGGGGTTTGGGTCCCGAGGCGCCGACGCCGCACTTAGAATGCACAGACACACAGATGTGTTAAGATGTAAAAGTACATGCACACTTACTCATAACAACACAGACAGATACACACACACACACACACACACACACACACACTTCAGCCATGCAGTCGGCCCTCAAACTGCATATCCTACTGGGCTGCGCTCCAATCAGCAGGATTAATGAAGAGGTATCACATTTTACAGTAAACCTGCGTGTGCGGCTCTGGGGGAACAAATGGAGAGAGTCTGCCATTTCTCAAGTCTGTCTTCAATAATGTAATCGACTTTAGGTTATGAGATAGCATAGTTAAGGCAATTTGCAGAACTTTGTGGCACGGTTGAATTATTTTCCCTGACAGGCCCATCACATGCAATCTGTTACATTCAGTGAAGGCCATAGACCGTAGGCCCTCATAAATATCTACTGTATAAATACACTGTGGAGTAGGAGCTTGGTATCGTAATACATCAAAAGGTATTTGGTGGAGGAATTCATGATCCTTTGAGAGGTTTTGCTATTAAGAATTCATAACTAAAAAGTGTTGCATTTGGTGAAAACATACTGTACCTTAAATCAGGGCAGCCTGAGATAACCTCCGAGAGCCAAAGCAGCCTGGAATAACCCAAAAATCTCTGAAACTCTCTCTGAAAATCACAGGAACAGCTCAGTGATGAAATATCAATGGGATATTGACCACAGAAACCATTTCAGCTGTAGGATAGTCCTGTGGTAAATGCAATGGTTAGAAGAGGTTGAAAACACAGTATTTTGGGTTTGTTTGACCATAATACAAACCACAATATAGGACTGACTTTGGGAAATGAGATCTACTGTGGGTTTCACAGAGAATGTAGCCAGTGTGCAATCACCACAGCCATTTGAGAGGAAAAGGCAAAGTTCTGAGCAGTTTCTCCCCTGCAGGCGATCTTCAATACTTTTTAAACACGGCAAAAAATCTCCATCTTAACAAGTCATTTAGTCTATTATTGAGTAAGTAAGTGAAAAAATCTGCCAGTGGGGTGAGATAATTTCACTTGTTTCCAATGCAAATCAACTTGTTTCAAGAATTTTGTTGAATCAAGTGTCATTTTCTTGATAGTAGTGCAGCGATCTGCCTTATTCTGACTTGTTTCAGGATATTGACACGTGTTTCTAGAAAATCCCTGAAAGAAGTGAAACTGCATTGGAAACAAGTGGAGTCAGAATTTTTCTCTTGTTTTAAGAAAAATAAGATTTGAAGGCTGAATATAACACTAAATCACTTAAGATGGACATGTTTTGCAGTGTGTTTTGCTGTGAATACTTGATACCAGCATTTCCAACAAGCTATAGCTCAACCCCCGGCCCTGTCAAGGACGAGGGCCGTCATTCTAGCTGGTTGAGAGACGCCGGTTGATCCAAGTGCAGCTAGTGAGGTGCTGGCATGCTTGGCAGAGTACAGGGTGATAACAGTGAGCAGTGCATGCTTGGTGTGGGGTGACAGAGTCTCGTTCCAAAACCCCGGGGCTGGAGACGCTCACCGGGGAGACTTGCTGCGCCTCCATTTGTCTCCCAGAGCGGCAAATTCCAAACCGCTGAGGGAATAACTCGACTTGTTGCGGGAGAGGGGAGCGAACATATCTGTCGAGAGTACAGTAGATGAGAGTTAGAGTGGCAAGTTTCAATCGATAAAGGGCTGATAAAGGGTTGGAGTGTGTGTGTGTGTGTGTGTGTGTATGTTAGCAGTCAGTGGCAGTCAGCAATTCTGGAGAGTTCTGCTGATTCCTCTCTAAACTGTTCCTTCTTTATCATTGAGTGTTTATCTCGGGTCTGGATGAAAGTGGAGCTTTGGGGTGTGTAAGCAAACACAGACGGAGGTGTGTGTATTTGTGTGTGTGCGCGTGTGTGTGTGTGTGTATGTGGTGATAGTGTGTGCATGTGAATGTGCAGTCTGGGGTCTATTGTGTGTCTGATAACGCGTTAAAGCAAAGGTCACACTATAAAGGACCAATCACTGACACAGATATTGAGTCTGAGCGCGCCACATCTGAGCAATACCACAACCTGAGGTCAAGCGAGCCATCGGGAGACGGGCCAAGAAATGTCGGTGGATATCTGGAGGATTCGCTGCGCTCCCCCATCTGATAGCAGAGCGTTGCACTGAAGACAAAGAGCGGACATGCCAGAAAAACATTCAAGAGAAACTCAGGGCTCAGCGCCCGTTTGACAGTCTGCCATTCTGGCACGGATGACTTCATTGTTTAATATTATTTATTCGTTAACATCAATAATTCCGATACACCACCATTCACAACACGGTATTTATTTCTGACAAGCATGAAATGTAGTTAGTTCGCACAGCAGTTTGCATAACATTCCAGTATTTCAGTCAGTGAGAAGGTTGTCACTTCAGAGACAGGAAATTAATTTATACTTAAAGGAAGTCCTTGGAAATGTCATTGTTTTATTTAGCGATGGAGGCGTAGGTGGAAAATAGCTACTTCTTACAGTTGAATACAGTTGACATGCAGGAGGCAATCTGCGGCTCCAGAAATAGCAAAAGCCGAAAACCAGCATGGTTTCAAAACAATGCACCGCACACTGGACTCCATCAGACTTCCCTTGGTCGATATTCTGGGGCTTTTAATGACGTCCGGTGGCCAGAAAAGAGCGGTGAAGTCAGGCGAGAGCGCCGCGGCCCACAGGAAGGTATTGACTTTAGGGACCAAAGGAAAACATCCAAACAAGCAGGCGAGCGAGTCGGTAAACAGGAAAAATACATAGAGGAAGGCACCTGGTTCAAGTGCATGCTGCCTTCAGGGACAAGGGACACACTCCGGCTCAAGCTGTGTTGTTTCCTATTGATTCACAGTGTTTCCTCACTTCCGGATATCCTGTCTGTGCGTGTGTGTGTGTGTGTGTGTGAGTGCGTGTGTGTGCGTGTAAGTCAGTGAATCTGTCATTGTGTCAGCTTGTTTGTTCAAAGATATCTATAATTGGTATCATTAATTGGCCGTTGGAATTTGCTCCATTTTAATGATGTAGGATGTTACTCTGTGTGGAGGAATTCCGTTGCGTGGAAAGCCAACTGATCATACACAAACACACTTGTATACTCCTGGAGCCCAGACATGATGCGGCTCAGTTCAGCTCACCAACTGGATCCTGCAGCTTGATTAGTATAGTGGATATTTCTAAATTCCCCCTTCTTTGCCACAAATCCCTAATCTTGGATAAGTGGTTCATTTTCAAATTAAGGACAGCATGTTGGAAGCAAATGAGGAAAAATCTAATGAGATAACAGAGCGTTTGCTGACTGTCAGGTTAAATGAGGAACAAATATTTTGATATATATATATATATATTTTTTAGCCTTATGATTAGCCTATACAAGACATTTTAGATAGTTGTAGTCTATTTAAAAGCCCAACTAGGGACTAGGGTTGGAAATTAGCAGTAGCTACAACTTTATATTTCAATTGTGAAGCGTAATCATTTTAACTGCACTGTCCCTATCAAATGAATTACTAAATAAAATAAACAAATAATAAATATGTATAAATAAATGTAGAGCATCAAATGTACAGCATAAATGAGCAAGGTCTAACTAAACAGGATTCTAGTCTACTCCAAGTTTCACATACAACTGCTGAAATGATGAGGATATATCTAGAGCTTTGGCTCGACTTACGACTTGTCCGCTGCTCATGTCCGCACATTCGGGAGCTCATAATAGGCTTGTGAAGGGATTAGCATGGTGCCTAACTTGACCTCTTGACCCCTGAGAATAAGGCCTCTGCGCTACTGGGAACAGACAGCCGCTGAAGAAAAGGCGCCCACTTCTCAGTTGCGGGGGGCTTTCGCCTTCTCTCCCCGCAAATTCTTCCCTCCTTCTGACACTTGTAAACTGCTGCACCATAGCTGGCTCTGACCCCATTACAAAGGGAGGACTGCATGTCAAGGCGGCCAGTCAAGTTGGCCCATTATATGCACTGGTTGGGGGTTAAGCTTTGCTCCGGCAAACAGTGAAACAGAGCCGAGGCTGGTGTCACAGGCAGCTTTAAGCCCATGAGCTGCTTTTTTGATGCAGATACGGCATATTTGGGATGGAAAGCAGGAGCAGAAACGAGGAGGAAAAAAAGAAAATAGCCAGTTTGCTCGCTCTTGCTCGCTTGTTAGATGTAAAAGCTCATTATTACCCTCCGTGGAAACTGCCATGGAGCTTGTTACAAGAGGAGAGAGCATTAACACCTCAGAGTGAGGAAGAAATCTTTAAATTAGTGAGGGTTTGCTGGTTTATCGGGGTAGAAAATGAGGGGGAAAATGGGGAGAGAAGACAAAACAATATTGGTGCGTTGAATGTTTTACATAAAATCGACACTACGAATAATTCCATCAATCAAAACACTAACATTGTAAAAGATATATACTATTAAAGGATACAGTCAAAATAAACTCTTTCACCTTGCTAAGCTTATCTCTTAAATCTGTACGAAGGATGTGATTTATGTGCAATTCAGCCCATATAATGGCTGGAGGCATCGATTTCACACCTCTCTTGGAAGGAGAAGAAAAACAAAACCCTGGGTGACGAGACCCTGCTGATGCAACCATGTCATGTGCTGGACTTTTATGGGTGTCGGCGGTGACCAGTGGAAAAATGGAGGCGCTGCAGTCGGCACGCACACGCTGACCTCGGTCGACATATCAACCACAGTCTGCCTGTTAGCTCTGACCCGTCCAAACACCTTCCTCTCCAGGCTCTGATGACAAATGCTATTTATAGCTCATTTTAGCCGTGGCACCCTTTATTCTTGAGCTGTACCCTCACCTTTCACCATACCCTTATCTAACATTTAAAGTGATTAAGTCAGCCCCTATTTCCAGGCTCTTTCACAGTGAACAAATGTTTTTTTTAGCCTTTAAAAAAAAAGAGCTAACTTTTGACAGTCTGACAAGCCAAGCATATCATTGAATATATAATTGAAAATGAAAGGAATAGTGAACAGCATTGTGTCTCATGATTCATTTCCATAGTGCTGCATCAACACGATTTCAGACTGAAAAATGGTGGGCGAAATGGTGCACTGAACCAATGTTGTGTAGGCTTTAATTGTACTGTATTTTTCAAAGAGTCTGTGTATTTCTGATTATATGTGACTGAACCCCTCTATTTACATGGTGAATAGGACAGATGTTCTGCATTTGCCACAATACTAACATAATACTAAATGAACCATTGTGTGGTTTGTATGTTTACTGTCAGATAAACCTTTCAAGTGTATTTAGCTGTTTCAAAGACCTCAGCTGCTCATAGACGACCATGCTTTGTAAAAAACAAAACAAAACAAAACAAAAAATCAATTGAACAAATGGTCAAACCAGATGACCAGCCACAGAGACGCTCTCTGTGGATCCATAACCTCAGTCCTGTCTGTTGATTCATTATCTCAACCTGTAGTCTCTTAAAGTGAAGCAAAAATAAGCAGGACGCCTTGGCTAAACAAAAGCACGGCACATAAATCTAGCAGAAGCCCCTCTGAGGCTCTTCAGGCCGCCGTTACAGGGCAGCAGTGTGGTAGCTTGTGGGTTCGGGGCCGCAGAGGAAAGGGAAAGGCAGGACACGGTGCATCAGTGGGGAATCCGAACTCCCGCTGGGGTGCTGCATCCATCGCGGAGAATTTCCTGATTGTACATCTAACCTTTCAGCAACTTTGGCGACGTCCCGCGGTGCGTAACACGTTTTTGTCCAGGGAGTGCATGTTTGCCATGTTACACAGTCAGACAGCGCTTTGACTGTCAGTTCACAGTGAGGAAAAAATATGTTCTCATAGAAAGCGATAACATTTGGCAAAAGACGAGATTAGGTTTAGGAAGATGACAAGGATGACTGATTGGCTTTACAGAGGTTTAAATTCTGACCCTTGACCTCACCAACTGACCCAAAGTTCATCTCATATACTTGGTGAAGAGACAGACTTCTGTCCATGGATTAGGATGAGTCCATTCAAGGGCAACATTTTCAGGCATTAGCCGAGTCCTGAGCTTCGTGGAGCTGTCAAAGAGTTCATAAGAGCGGCTTATGAGCCCGCTTGGACTTTAAACCGGCTCCAGATACACAGAACCAGGTGTCTCAGGAGCTGTTACAGCCGCTTAAAACCCCATCGCTACGTTTTTGATACGTAGGTACTGGGGCCAGCTCTTACACAGGCAATGAGTCCTATGTGTTTGTCACATTGAATAACCCTTCTGACAGATTTATGGTGATATCTTCCCTCTTTTATCGGCCCATTACAGAAGCCCGGGGTTTGATACTTCACATTACTTCAATAGAGAGCTATTGAATGCTTGATCTGTTTTTTTTCTTTACACTAGTTCTAGCAGGGATCAAAAACACTGACGATCAGATGTAATAGCTTTAATAGCTAAGATAAAATGAGCTACAGTAGCTGTGATGTAGAGCTTAGGAAAGGTGCCACTGAACATCAAACTCAAATACAGTTGGGAATGATCTGGCACGCATCATCACAGATGCCCATGCACATAGTAACCGTGCCAAAGCAGAGTGCTGTACAGCTCGGTTTGAGGCAGAGGTGAGCCCTCTGATGGACTCAGTTAGTTACTGTTTGACTGTTTATCAGGAGCCAATCAAGCTGCCAGCCTCAGGGATCTTTCCTCTTTCCTCTGCCGTGTCTGTCCATCTGGCAGAGTTTTTACGCCATGTCCCCTTCGAATGCAGCAGCCACTCCAAAGTAAGATCCATGCACTCATTGATATTATCTGCTAACACAAACTCTGAAACGCAATAATGTGAGGATCACGCTCCTCCACTGCGAAAGGATTATGTGACACTAGCACCAATTGGACACGTCATTTTCAAGTGTTCGGCATATGAAAAGGTTAGCTAACAGTTAAGCTTAGGTAAAATAATGTCAGTTAATGTTTGATTTTCTGACCACTAGAGGGTGATAGAAACCGCAACACACTTTGTAAACACACACAGCAAAACTACCGGTGCGACGGAAGCCCTTAAGGACAAACCGTGCATAAAGGCTAATGGCTAAAATAAACGTACCTACGGGGAAATGTCGCCAGTCTCGCTTTGCCAGATTTTTCTCCCGCTGAAGGTTACATGTCCCACAATGACAAGTGAAGAGGTAGGTAGCAAGTTTACTACTTGAAAACGTTTACTCACTCGCTTCATCGATTCCGCCATTACCAGAATTTTTTTCAGGGATGGGACGGGGAGAGCGTTGCTTCCAAACAGCGAGAGAGGAGACGAGCTAGTTTAAAAAAAAAAGGAAAAGGTACAACTCGGGCCGAACCTGACAACAAGCTTTAGGAAAGAGGTGAAAACAACAACACAGCTGGTCCGCATGTGTGGCTATTTGTTTATATCATTACATCTCACGGAAATCTCCACATAGCACACGTTAGTTTCAGGATTGGTTATAGGGTCTGAAATCGCTTATTGCAGGTTTAAGGTTAGGCAGCTAAAACAACTTTGGTTAAGATTTGGGTTGAGGTTAATGGTTAGGGTTAGGGTTAGCTATTTGGTTAAGTTTAGGGTAAGGTTTTGGTCATGGTTAAATGGATTAGGGTTAGGGTTTAGGGTTAGGGTTCCAAACCCTATCCAGGAGTTGGGAATTGAATCCAGAGTTGAAGACAAACATAAACACTCATCTACCACCCTGATTGCCAAACCCTTATTTCCCACTGCACTATTTCAATGCCATACAACTTCTTGTTTCTAGCTGTGTCTCCTCCATGTTATCCTTTCCTGGAGGGGAAAATGTATTTCTCACTCTTCGTGCACAGTGCACGTTATTTTCATTTTAAGAAATTGCGCTCATTTCATGAAATTTCATGAGAGCAGGCTGTGTTTTGTACGTGCAGCCTGTCACAGGCCACAGATCAAATGCTTCCAATGGCAAAACTTTACCAAGCCATCTCCCATTGTGTTAATAAACAACTGCAATTAATCACACTCCCGTCATCGCATAGCAACCTTTTGACCTTTGCCCTTGCATCCCAGTCAAAATAAAGGAGGAAAACAACAACACAATGGAGCTTAAGAGTATATTAAGTCTACAGGTGCTCAATATCAGTGATGGAGAGCCTGTTTTCATTTAACAATGGCTGAATTCTTGGCTGTCTTGGTGGATGTGGAGGCGATGTCCAGGTTGACATTCTTTACCGTTTCCTCGACGCACGCTGCGCTACCTTCAGGGCCTTGTGCAGCCCGCATATTTTCCAGGCAGCACATCCTTAAACAGCGATCAAGCAGGGATTCCTGCGGCTTATAGGTAGCAGGTGTGAGGCCGAGGCGGACTTTCCAAGGATGTTAAGTCAATGGAAGACTCATTAATGTCCTTCCCCTAGCTCCGCAAACAAAAGGACTGGAATGCAGGAGGATGCCTGTCGACATGCCGCAGATGGGGGAGATAGCGTCTTCTGAATAGGATCCTGATCACTGGTCAAAGATAATGTATACACATGGGGCTCACTGGGGCTTTTTCAGCCATCTTAGGCCTGGATTTGAAAAAAAAAAACACAAGACAAAACTGCAGCAATAACACTCCTCTACAGGGCTTTAGGGAGAAATGTCTGCCGAAAACCAACATAATTTAAAACCATCCAATTGTAACAGTTTCTCAATTTGACTCTGTGGTGGAGCAAAAGTCCTTTAAATCCGGGAAAGGGATTTGTTTGTTTGTAAATCGGTTGAAGTTCAGGAGAACAAAGAGTGGTCAGTAGAAAAAGGAACATATTACCACTTTCTGTGTCTGCCTCCTGATTCTAACCACATTTTAAATATCGCCATGGTGATTGCTGGAGATGGGCATGAGAGCTGAAATTGCACATAATTGCTCTATCTCAGCTTGAGCGAGTTCTCTGAGAGCTTAAAGTACAGGGAACAAACAATAAAGCGCTTAAACAGCAATGATGACAGAAAAAAAGCCATTTCTGCTAGCAACACATTTGATTTCTTAAAATACAATAATTTGATTTCTGCTTTTTCAATAAACATGTTCACTCTCATTTTTCTTTTCATATGGTTTTTGATCACTACCTGCTAGGTTTATAAAGGATCTGAAATCCACACAATAATCTTGAACTATCTTGAGGCACAATGCTGATAGCTCACCATGCCTTAATGTATATCATTATCTAGGCTACAAGGCCTGATATGCTCAAATAAAGACTTAACAAATTAGCCTAATTATACATAATGGCCTGAACAAAATGTGACCTCTAGCCTTTTTTTCCCTTTTTATCAGGACCGTACTAGAAGAAGTGTGTGAACAATTACTTTAATAACATTTGTCTACACTGGACAAAGATTATTTGACTGATTTGATTTGTTCTAGATGATAAAGGGAAATCTACTTAAGATAAGGGAAATTTAGGCTATTTGAAAAAAAAATAGAGGTCTGCAATTAAATTGTTGCATTTCTTCTTTCTTTTCATTTCTTCACCAACTCCCCTTTGTGAAATGTCAATTAGGGTTGCTAATAGATGGTTGGATGTTGAGTGCACTGCATATGGTTACCTATAATTTTCCCGTATAATGAACAATCGTAAAACAATATTTCACTTTGGTAGAACTTTTTCACTTTTTAGTTCAACCTCCAGATGAATAGTCTGAATAGTCAACCACTAATATTGGCTGCTGTGGGTCATGTGACTTGTTTCATTTTGAAGCATCATGGGTATGGGATAGGTAGGCTAGCAAGCTAATAGAACTTGTTTAGCCAATTAGCAGCAAAAGTTTTTTAGGCAACCTATGGCAGTGTTACACACCAGGAAGACCAACAACTTTCCAACTTTCTGCCCAAATGTGATTGGTTTCTTGCACTGTGATTGCTGTGCTCATTTGCATGTTAAACCTTTATATTCACGTAATAGGCCAAGCTTACCTTGCCATCAACAATGTGTCATGCAGTGGGCACCACTGTTCACTTCTCATACACATTGAATGGAGGCAAACTGTTCGCCTTGTAAAAGAATGTTAAAATGTTTGTACCCTAATGTCAGTTGTTATAATCTCCAATAAACAATTTTGTAATTTTGCCTATTTTAATTTAACTGGTGGTGAACACAAATCCCAGAAGTGGCTCCTATTAAAGGTTAACTTTTCATTAAGTCATGCATTAAATATTGCTTTAATTAAGAAAGGTATCAGTGTCAGTGATACAGACACAGGACAAAGTTAGAATGAAGAAACTTAGTCTACCAGCAGGGAGATCTGCATGTCTCTCCCCCTTGTCTTCCTCATTTGATTTCATTCATGTGTATATTCTGAAAATCACTGTTAATGTGAATAGCAGATATAAGCAAGGCCTATGGATGGTTTTTAACTTCTCATTCATTCAAGTCATCCATTCACTCAGTCATTTAACTGCTTTCAAACATCAAGCATTGCTGTGCAAATGGCAGCTTGTGATGCACAATGCAACAAACGGTTCAAACAGAGAGCGAGGCTAGTCCAGTCTAGTCTGGATCAGTGACAGTGAAAGTATCTGCAAGCTTGTGGATGTGATTGCGGGTCACAAATAAAACACATGACTCTCCAGTAAAGTCAACATTTACTCTGTGTGGATTCCTTCATTCATAGTTACATTAGTAGATTATTCAAAGCACAAATTAAAAAATAGCATTTGCCTGGTCATTTCATTAGAAAATTTGCCCTGCTCATGAACATTTGCACTTTTGACTTTGTGTCCAGAACTACACACACACACACACATGCACACGCACTCACACACACTAAAACGCACACAACTGAGCTAATTGATCATCTGCCCGGGTAAATCCCATAAACCGGTGAACACAGTGAGTTACATTTCAGTGTTATTGCGTTTACATGAAGTATTCCTGTGGCTACTGTCTGAGAACAAAATGTCAACCTTTAGACTGGTCACCATGGCCACTGGAGTGGCCTCAGCTGGCTTGTCAAGGTGTTTTAATGGGGCCTGTTGATGGATGACTCCATTACTGTACCACAGCATGCTGTGTCACCTCCAGCTGCACACAGCACCGGCACGCTCCCCTCCCCGTCCAAGGATGTCGTCTGATTGTTTGTACTGGAGGAAATAAATACATTTTAAAAACAACAAACAAACAAAAAATATCTCCCACGCAAATACTTCCTGATGATAAGATAAGCACTTGATTACAGAGTGGGCAGGAGATGAGGAGGCCCACATCCTGCTGGAGATTGCCTCTGCGTGACGCTCAGTCCTGAGGATACAGACCGCCGCAGAACCAAAGAGGGCCATGCGCCTTTAGAGCAGCAGCCAGACTAAAAAGGGGTCAGACAGCTGTTCTTTCATTTGGCTGAATTGCTGAAGCAGAGCACCGGTGAGGGGGACGTGAAGGGTGAAAAGGGAGGGTAGAATCGGCGGAGGTAAAGCCGCCACAACAAACAAGGTATGGCCCAGATCAAGGTGCTCCCCCATCATCATCCTGCACGCTATCTGAACCACATTAGTCAAGCTTGAAAAGACTCCCCCTTCCGCACCACGCCGCTGAAGATGGACGAGCAGCAGGGAGACAGATGAAATGCAGGTACAAAAAAGAAAATAGATATGAAGGTTGTGACTTTTGCCTGATGATGTCCTTTTTACGTATGGAAGTCAAGACTAAGGCCAGGACTTTTTGCGTCTGTATGCGGCCACTTACGCACATTCAGTAATAAATCCCAGGTGTTGCTGTCTGTGAGGTGTTACATCTGAAGGGCCCTGCTCCTTCTGCCCTCAGGGGCTGCACTGACCTGGGCTGGGTGCAGGACCCGAGGGACCTGACCATACTGTCACACAAGATCACATGTTGCATTCATTCTGGTACTTGGAATTCAAAGTATAGGGCTGATTTGTTCTACTAGAAGGGCTAAACCCGCTTTCAGCATAGTAGTGTATGTCTGGAAAGATTGTTGGTACATAGAGTAAGATGCCCATCTGTAATTTCTTGAATCTTGCAAGGGAACAACAGTGTGTGTGTGTGTGTGTGCGCACGTGAAAATGCTAAAATGCTAAGGGTTATTCACTCTCAGATTGATACAGCCCCACAGCCTACCATCAGGGGTCCGCCGAAATGGGGTGATAAAAAATTTACCACTTTACAATAAATTTTTCACCGACAAAAAAACTTGGACTGTTCCAGTTAGTAAGGCGTAGCAAAGGAGAGGTTGGCAGAAACATGCCGTTCTACGTGTCACACCACATGAAACAAGTCCTCAGATTCTTACGTGCTTAACTGAATATTATATGCTACCTAAATTGTTCTGCTCGTGTAAAAAGTTGTTTGACTTTTGTCTCAACTTGACTGATTAAAGACCTTAAAGGTATAGCTTGTATGCGTCACCATTTTTTTTTTAGAGGAAGAACAAAATAGAACATGACCGGAGGGAGCAAATATCATTCAAGTCCCTGATTAGATCTGCAGTAAATCAGGGTATGAAGCTTGAATGAATGTGGTCAGAAGACTCCTAAATTACCTTTCCGCTCAACTCTGAGGCTTATAATAATGCACTTTTAATTCATTCCTTTAGGCTAATTCAGCAACGCAAACATGTAAATTAAGATGGGAAGCTAATTTCCTTTTCCAATTATGCCTTTCAATTAGTTTTATTCCAGCTTGTTACGCGTGCCAAAAAGATTGGCTTGGCAATTCAAACAGAAATCAAACAGAAATAAATCAAATCCATCTTGGCAACCGCAGCGCAGGAAATGCACATTTGCTCCGCAGACTTTTCAACACAGTCTAGAAACTGTTTAAATTTCAAGGCGATGGAATGTGCCGCTTATATTAACAGTTCGTTACACGCTGGTGAGAAACAAGGAAATGGTAGCCTTGCAGTTTTAATCATGTATGGGGCATTTGTCACAGGCAGAAACGTGAGAAACTGAGCCCTGCTAAACCCAGCTGAACCCCGCTGAGCTGCTGGGCACCTGTTTTCTGTAAACACCAGCGAGCTTTTGCACCTCACAATAACACCCTCCGAGGTCCCGTCCCACCCCACCCCACCCCCAAAGCTGAAGTCTTGTCCTCAGGGGATTCGGACTCCTCTTATCACAATTCCACGGATCCTCTTCCCTGGATTATTCCCATCCTGCACAGCGACTAGTGGGTGCCAGCAGGCCACGACCGCCGACACAGATGGGAGTCGAGGCCTGTGATGGCTTCCATATGTCACATCGCTCTTGTGAGTCGCCGCTTTTTTAATGTTTTTCTTTCCATCTCTCATCTCTTTCTCTGTTTTCCTCTTTAAATGGACTGACCAGGGAGGGAGAGGTGAAGGCTCTCTAGGTTGGAGAGGGTCAACCGCCATGTCCATTAATACATTTCAGCGCAAAACAGGGATTCGGTCTCAGCTTGAAGTCTACCTTTTGGCTGAATGATTATCGTGAGGTTAAAGACTTTGAGGTTAAAACTACCACATTTTATTGCCAAAAAGCTGACACGAGATAATTTGTTCTTTTGGGGGTGCCCCCAGTGTCCATCAGGGCCTTGGAAATGGAGCCATGGTGAGATTTCCCACCATAACTCCTTCCTCCATTAACTGTCATGGGCCTGAGACGTCTTTAAGTTACCCTGGGGACGCTGTGACATGGCTCTGTGTTGTTGTTGTATAGTAAATATGAACCAATCAGAAGCTGAAAGGCTCATTTTGACACCGCAACACTGGGAGGTTTTCCTGCTTTGACTGACACATGAGAACACTAATATTCCCTGTCTGATTGTAATCCCTGTAGTCGACCTCATTATCCAGGCATCCGCATTGAACCCTGCCTGAGTAGGGTCCAGGAGCTCAGCTGTCAGTCAACACCATTTTCTTCAAACAAAGGGCATCAGGGAGAAATAATCCAGCTCTCTCTCTCCGGAGCTTAAAAACAGGTTGTTTTGGGATTTGCACAGACTTATGCATGCAAGCATGCACGCACTTATACACACTGCCTTGAAGGTGTCTAAATATTTTGGGACAAAATCAAATAAAAAGCTTTATAGACACATGTGAAAGAAATAGAGGAAACCAATATAGGTCTCTGGAGTTGAAAATGCTCTTATTCATAATCAGGTAATAATACCTAAAACACCTACAACATGGTCCAGATCTTTATAGAAATGGCCCAAACCAAAACCCTCCATGATTTTCTTTCTAAAGCTCTCCCCTGAGCCCTCACACAAAGTAATTCATTGTATATACAAGTGCACATGTTAATGCAAGTTAGCACTTATACGCTCAGGTTCACATACTCATAGCATGCAATAAAGCCTCCACTTTCCATACTAAAGGAATTAGCTGAATACCATAAGGTTCAGACTCTGGACAAAGGTTGAATTGAGGTTCCCCGGTGAACTTTGGGTCGTCTTTTGGTGGCTTTCTGTACGTGTCTCTCCATTCATCCCTGCTTTGATTCACCTCTTCGAGCAAACACATCAGCGTCAAAAGCGACGTGATTTCAGGACCCTTCTCCCCGCAACATGGAGTGAAATAACAACCTATAAAATGACACTGGCTATGGGCAGTCTGCCGCTTCAAAACACAGAGCTGCCAAGGTGATTTACGGCGTGCTCACTTTTCCGGAGGGTGACAGCGGAGACAGAGAGGGAGAGTGATTCGGGCCTTTGTGAGGTCTTCTCATAAAAGGTTGAGCGATGAGACCCCATTGCTCTCATAACATTCCTTTGCTGTTTGGGTAACATACTCAAACAGAAAATGATATGCCATTTACGGCATGTGCCGCGTCACCAAACACTGACGCCGCTCACCATCCTGTTCATCTTCATAAAAGAGAAAGAGGTTTGCGAGTGGGCCTGAAATGGCTTTTCATGGGAAATTCACACAGACCAACAGCCGCAAGCTGAAGTGCAGAGGGAAAACAAACAGTTGTACTTGCTCTAATTCAATAATCTCATCTTGCTGCATTCTCGTCTGCATTCTGTAACTTTATAGCTCAACAATGTGGAGGAAAGCTGTGACTGTGCCAAGCCTTTTTCTCCTCTGTTGAGTTGAGACGGTGCCACAGACATGAAAAACAGACAGACGGCCAGAGAGACAGACAGATGGGCAGTCTGAGTGTAAGAAGGCTTTATTATATATCACTGTGTAGCCTGTATTGAATCCATTTTGCCCTTACAAAAAGTCATCTGAGGGAGGCACACACTATCACATTAATATGAAATGTACGCCATAACGGCAATTGTGCGGCATGGTGGGCTGCTACCTACACCCTCATGCCTGTGCGTTCAATATAGCACTGCTGGACCGCTGCCTGGGAAACAGATGGCAGGGAATAACACTGTCACCCACCCTGAACACTGACATCCTGGGCCAGGCCTCCGCCATGCACTTTGCTATCTGTCTGTCTGTATCGCCTCTGAAATCCCCCCTTTATCCTCACAGAGCCATCATCAGATTAGGAGATATACATGAGTGAAACTGACTGGACAGCTGAGCCTCATTAGCCAAACATACGCTTCCATTTTACAATGAGTTGGTTTGCGCTTGGTTATTTAAGTGGCACAGCCCGGTCTGCTGGGCATTGTTGTGGATTCAGGACAACAGGACGGATCGACCACTGAGCCAAAACCCTTCAGGAGATGGAGTGGGAAGACCAAGGCCTTGTTATTCACTGACCAGATTTAAACAATTAGACAATTAACTAGTTAAGAGGGATCAATGGATCCTAGGATTAAGACCAATTGGAAATGCTGAAATAGCTTAAATTAGAAAAAGATTACAATGGGAACATAATGTACTAATACAGATTTAAAAAGCAATAAGCCCCTTCACACTCAACTCAAAGCCAATATTTAGAAAATAAAGCTGCAGTTCATAGTTAATCTAAGTAGCCTATACAGTAACTAGATCTTGCTTGTGCAGTAGCCTAACCGAAGGATATGGATTTTATTATACTGTAATAACCAGGCTATTTGAAATGTTACCAGATGCTTTTCTCATTCAACTAGTGACATTCTTGAGATTTCCAAATGATGTACTCAATCCCATTAATAATTAATCAAAACCCATAAATTATGTTGATCTTTCACACTCTAAGATTACACACTGGCTTTAAAAGATAAACTCTATTTCTACAATGAATTATTATCAGAAATCATTAATAGTAGGCTACCCAAACGAGCGGTAATGAGAGGCAGACAGACAGTCAAATGATGCTGATGAGTAAGAAGACGTACAAGTTGTTATCATTCTGTCGGTATGATTTGGCTAATCTGGCAAACCCAGGCTGTATACTGAAGATGGGCTAGAATATGTGAATATTTCAGCAAACCCTTCAAATGAAGCTGACATTAAGTTAATGTCTATTCTTTCACTTGAAACTAATAGAAACACAGTTTACTGTGTAGCCTGCCTGGGAAATGAAACCAGCCAACAAGGCCAAAACATCAAAATCCAGCCAAATAGCAAAACTTGTGATATTGAATTAATTTGGATAATCGATGCCACTAAGATAACGCAACTAACCAAATTTCTGATAAACGTAATTAAAGGTGAAATAGACCTTAGAAATAATGTATCATCTCAAATCATTCAGATACAAATTTGTTCTAATAAAGACAAGCTCTTTTTTAAAGTGGATGAGCAGGTCAAGTTCATCGTTCAGCCTTGGTAGGTACAGGTATCCACCGGCAGTGCTGGTAATATGAGCAACCCTTCCTATGTGTGGTATGTGACTGCAAACTTGGAAATTGAGTGCAAAAATGACCTCAGACAGGCCCTGACTACATACACCAATCAAATGACATGCAGAAAGAACTCAGATGACTGCTGAAGGCACAAGGACAATTTCTCTGTCAGATTTTCTTGGTCAGTTTCGGAGCGGTTTTGGGGAACATTCTCTGCTGAATGTGTAGCACCCTCCCGTTCAAAGACTTGTCAGCAGCATGAGGCCATTTTAATATAAGCCTGCTCGCCCTCTCCTCGCCCCCCGCCAGCACTTCTAATCTGGTTGGCAGGAAGTGATTTGATCTCAGTGAAAAGCGGGGCATCTGAAAATCTAATAGATTGGGACATGAAGTGCAGCCCTGGCTGTTTGACCTTGTGTTTTCATGCTGGTTCAGAGAGACGGTTTGGAGAGGGGGAGATGGTGACAGCAGGTGGCTTGCCTCCTGGCCCTCTTGATGTCCTGTGGCAGCCCTCTCATCTACCTCCTCTGTGTGATGCCTATCTGAGGCCACAGAGGCAGCAGGCACACAGACCCCGACTCTAAGAAGAAAGTAAAGGGGTCTTTGGTTGGCAGGAAAGCCTTAGGTTACTGACCTACGGGTTCATTAAGTATGACGCAAAGGATGCCAACTATACTCAGGAGTTCTATTCTTAAGAGATGAATACATGCAAATGCAATACAAGGCAATATGAGTCACACTATGAAGTGGTTTACGTGAAAGTTTTAGTCTCAAGATTCAAAGGGATTACCAAATCAAGTTGAAACATATGAACTAGAAGGGGGAAAGGACTATAACCAATGTGTCATTCTTCTCATGAAGGTGACTAATATTCATATCTGCCTCATTCACTTCTCAGTTGGCTTTCTAACAACTTTCAAGCTTGCGTATATTGCAAAACATCAGAAAACCCCACTGACATTCTCCATGTTTCAATTTTCTCAGGTCCCTGCAGTGTTTTGAATCCCCTGCCTTCCTTGTTTCCATGTAAAGGGTCACGCCACCGTTGAGGCCTTCCTTACTCGAAAACCCCCTCCACCAATACCACCATGGGTGCCCTTAACTCCAATATCCAGTTCCTTGTACCTGCCATTGGGTCAGCGTCACTCCTTGGAGGAATGCTCCGTCCACTGGTTTTGTGTCGGCAGGAAACCAGTGGCCATTTCTCCGCAGGTGGCTCCACATCTGGACTCTGAGCTGCAGCTGGGGGCATGTGGACCCGGAAGGGCAGATGGATGGACGCATTGTAGCTGGTGGAAGTCCTCATTACTCCTCCACATCCTTCTAGGAGCCTGCCTATTGGAGGCCATTAATCCTTGGCCATCTCAGGGGTCGCGTGTCACTTCTAGTCCATCACTCCCCTGTCTACCACACCCCCCGACCCACCCACGCACACACACACACACACGCTCGGCAAGCCCAGAGAGACAGAGTTGTTGTGATGGTACTGAGTTAGCCATGCGTGAAAAGCCCATAGGATGTTTTCATAACTGGGAGAGGTGCACTGAAAACAGACAGAGTGGTAACCTCAACAAGTCAGTCAGGCTGACCTGCTATACTTGCAGTGTCTCTTCAAATCAGTATCTTGAATTTGTGGGATGGGATGCTCTGGAGAGATGAAATATATGCCCATATTGGATTGGATTGTTGATTTCTTGTTGCAAAAATGTAATTTACAAGCTGCAGATACACAGCAAAAATATTACAATATACAATATTTACTACTCCCCTTCACCTTATAAAAGCAAAACATCCAAAAAGCTACTCTTCCCAAGTCATGATTCCTATGAAAACATAAGAATTGTAGACCTTCCTGCAACAGAAAAACTAAACATCAGTTTGAACCTTTTAAGGAGAGCATTACATATACTGCAAGATGACAAAAGATTAATCAAAGTGTCACCAAATCATGTGGGAGTGAAAAACTATAGCTCTTGCACTGTGCAAAGTGCGGATGTGGACCAAGCAAAGATAAGCTACCAAGACTCCAGTCTGAACAAGAGAAAGTATGTCATCCTTCCCACAAATAGCTCAGGCCTGCAGTTGTTGTTGAGATAGCATTAGCCTAAGTGCTGTATAGTTAATTAATCAGCTGTATACAATACGCCAATAACAAATGTAAATACTGACATTTCAATGTAGCATTTGGTACATTTTGCTAATGACTTACTAAATGAATTTGCAATAGACAAGCTACAAATTATGGTGTTAGCACATGATTTCATTAAGCAAATGCAAAACACAATTCAACAACACAGGTACCAGCTTGATCTAAATGGGTTTCTCATTATGGTATTTGGCTGTTTACAGTCTGAGTTGCACATAATATAAATATATGCTTTCTTGAACAATATGATTATAATTACTGTGATAGCTGCATTCTATTCATTCATTCAGTCTTCATTCAGTTTTATTAGGCAGACTATAGAAAAAAATAGAAAAAATCCCAAGAAGCACAAAAAACATGCACAACCCCTGCTAAACTCAACGGTTCCACAATTCAATAAATGCCATTATTTCAGGCTAATGTTATGTGGTTACAGGAATAATTACAAACATTATGATACAGATCAACACCTTGAGTTGCGTTAGAATATATGCTGTTGTCCATTATGATTGCAGCGTGCGCATCAGTTGTCCAGGAGGAGCAATCTGTCCCTGGGGGTCTTAAAAGCCGAGGATACAGCAAAGTAGTGATGAGTGAACCAGCTGTCCTTTCTGCCTCTTAAGCCCCATGTGGAAGTGTACACACGCACAGCAACCTCTCATCTGCCTTTCTGCTTCCCTGGTCTCCCACTTGTTTAATGTCTGTCTGCTTGGGGGGAACAGTGTAATCTTGCTTCAACGTCAAATGTGGCACATCTACTCTTCTCCAGCCCCCCCCCCCCCCCCCCCTTCCCACCCCCCTCCCCCCTCGGAGTACAAGCTCCTGTCTTGGGAAACACGATATCCCTTCAAAACAGTACAGGAACAGAAATAACCTATGGGTTGAAAGTGCCTGGGGTCCCTTGAAAGCGCTCTGTGACACAAAAAAATATGACGGACCCTCTCTTCTCTTTTTGAAACAAGCAGCTGCTCTTGGCCCGTGAACCCCGAGATAATTGGTTTTGTTTGCAGGGGCTGAATCATAATTTGATCCCATTTTTCATCACAGCTGTGGTTTAACGCCTCGAAACCTCCTACATGTCGCAGCCGTCTGAAGTGTTTCAAAGACGGGAAGACTTGTCTCGGCGACTCATCACTTTTGGCCCGACACCACTCCATGCACTCAGCCGCACGTACTCATAGAGAACTCAACTGCACGTACTCTATGACCGCACTGACTGGAATTATTACTTCCAACCAGAACTACAGCCACAGGTGTATTACTCAACATGCTAACACAGTCCTCACTCGTGCCATCCACAAAATTACATGCATTTTTGTTAGATGTTATGTTTTTTCCTAATGCCATGTGGTTTGTTTGTAGAGAAAGATTCTGTTCAGGAAGTTCAGTCAGCATGTTAATGCCGGCCATAAATCAGCCACTCAGTGGATTATCGAAGAATATCCTATGGAGCAGGCGGCTGGAGCGTGTCCAACTCGTGAACAAAGAGTTGCCTATCTTCCCTTCTGCTAAAGCATTGCACTTGTTAAACTCAGCTTGAGGTTTGTCTTCTTTGGTTTCCTGTAGCCCTATAGCACTGCAACGAAACTTTTGGCTTGCTGTTTTAAATGCTTTTCCTCCCTCTCTCTCTTTTTCTAATTTGCTGGTCACAGTTAGAAGCCAGCCAGGTGGGACCTGGTCAGTAATTGGAGTCTCTGCAGTGACTGCCTACAGCACAGCTCCAAACGATGCACTGGGGAGGCTTCCTAGGGAAAACTCAATAAGCTCTTCACAGTTAAGTATAGTCATCATTAGGATTTTTTCCACTGTAGTGAACAGTACGCTACTTGTTGGCAACGTATTGAAATAGGTACTGGTAGGCACCATTACATCTCAGGAATAAAAGAAAATACTGCCGCTGCTCATTTTTTGTCTCTTTTCCTTCATCTGACCTCTATCTTTCATTATCCATTGGTCATTTCCTATGGCTTTGTTGTTTAAAGTGGGTCAAGGTCCTTTCCATTCACACATTTTAAAACCTTTTTTTTTTTTTTCAGTAGATCAGCAGTTAACAGACATGCATGGAAAATTACCGAGCACAATCATTTCAAACACAAAACACAACATTCCTGCTGCTCTGTTTGATTCCAGTGCTACTTGTCTTGGAAGCTGTAACCAGATAAGAAAGTTTTTGGCTGAAAGGAGCAAGGATTTTATTATCTATGACTAATATGAACTCTGTTTGCACTGATGGGAAACAGATTTTATATCGACAAAAATTATGTCATCAGCATATTTCACGAGTTTCTAACTAAATATGATCCTATGAGCAGTGGAAAGTGACTGTGAATAATAATAGCTGATAATAGCTATACATTGAACAACAATGTAAGTAGTCTGAAGTAGTGGAGATGAGACAAATCCATGAAAAGTCAATGACACAGATATCTGATCTTTCAATGATCAGCATCCACAAAACACATTATTTTCTGCTTTAAATGAGGATGTTGATGACAGAAAATTAAGCCCCACAACAAGAACCAAAAATATATCAAATGAAAGAGAATGAATTAGCTAAATATCCTGATGGTTTCAGAGCCAATAGTCTATGATGTTTTAGGCCCAGTTTGGACCCATCAACATATTTGTCTGACATCTTCTGCTGTGACCGAGATATTGACTGAGCTGCACTTGAGTAATAAAGGGCATTAAACAGTGATACCCCCCTCCCCCTTTAAGGATTATGTGCTTACTTCAGAGCCCACTGGGCACCAAAGTGAGAGCATAAAAAAAGTGTTAATTGCAAAAATGGATTCGCTGCCAAGTCAGCGGTATAGTAGTACCGCTGCTGCTCCACAAAGGTCTAACCCCCCTTTGGCTGACATGGAAAACAGTCCGCAGGTTTCGTGTGAAGGAAAAAAGATGAAAAGGAATTCTGTCCAAACTGCTTTTTAAACATTTATATTGTTCTGCCTCCTGAGATTTGTCCAAACTCTGGAAAGTTAGATCAGGCATCCACTCTGAAAAGGAAACAGATCCCACTGGTGCAGGTATGGCTCTCAGGAGTGGGAGTATACATTTCGACCTTAAGACGCTGCTTCTGGAGCCGAACATATATATTATGACAACCAGACCACACCATGAATCATGGCGGCTTGCGATCATTTCCTGATTAAGAGCCCAAAAATTCAGGCCCCTCTCACACCTGGTAATGCGCGCTGGGAGCCCTGACATGCAGGCGCATGGTGACACTGTGATGAATGGCTGAGTGATGAAACACAGAGGCTCTGTGACCCCCCCAACAAACAGTGCCGCCACCCCTCAGGAGGACAGAATATATTACATTCACAGCCTCCGGCCTTGGAAAGATGTCAACATGATGTAGCAAAATTGCAGAGAGAGATGCACATAACTCGATTAAGTCTCCTTTTGCTCACCGTTGCTGACAGTTTCACTCTCATTATTTCGGAAGGTTAAATATGATACTGAAACACCCTGCAAGACGATGCCAGTCTACTCCCCAAAATTCAAGGCATTTTCACCATCGAAGCATCGCGGCAAACTAGCTCAACCTCCTTGTCTGTAATCATTGAAAGGGAAGGAAGCTGATGACATGATTGGCTGCTGAAGGGCCGTGCTTCCTAATTAAAACAGGAAGAGTGATGACTTGGCTCATCCTCAGTGAGTTATCGCTCTCTCTCTCTCTCACTACGCCGTGACTCAGCTCTCTGTGTCTTCCTCTAGATAGCGAGGCCACGGCTCGTGGCTTCGTGACAGCACTGGACCTGGCATGTACAGCATGGCGTCACCCCTACAACACCCCCCCCCCCCCCACCCCCCACATCATCAAGACACTGTGGAGCACAACTTGTTATGAAACAACCATGATGCAACACCGAGAACAAAGCTGCTTTAAGGAGCGTAAACAAAACATTTGGCTGCGGAATGACAGATAACTCCCCTCCGCTTGAGATTTAGCGCTCTGTGATTGAATCTTAGCATGTAGGCTACAGGAAGAGGTGGGCGATTTTGGAGATTTTTGAGGTGTAAAGAGAATGTCGCTGGTACAAAATGCCCATAATTCACGGGCTATTTAAGGGTTCCTCTTGGCCTACATAATCTTTAATGAGTTAGGGTGTATTTAAACAAGAGGGTCAGCCCTAGTCACATTAATGCAGTCCACTGCTGTAGCATTGAACCGCGAAACCTGACATTAATCCTGAGGGTAATGTGGCCCTTCCTGTGGCTAATGAAATCTGAAGCTTTTAAATGGCTGCACCTAATGACACTCCCTGACAGTTTTTGAATTAAGCAGCCATGGCTGCTGGGACTGGTCTAAATAGCACACAGATGGCCCACACCAAAGTTTTGTCCACCCACCCCCGTCGCTTTTTGCCCTTGGGCTGTTGCATGCGATGCCGTACCTATTTGAGCATTAAAGCAACAGACGACTTTAAATGAGACTACAGGAACCTTATCTTCGCCTTGGCCAACAGTAATAGATGTGGGCTGGAATTTTACGGTCATTTACTGTTATTTATAAACACAATTTTAGGTATCATTTTCTATGAGGACCATATCTGGATTGCATTATAAAGGGATTTGTAAAGATTTGTAATGCTTGTAATGCTGTCATAGTAATTTATGAACATACACACACACACACACACACACACACAAGATTCATCATGTCATTTAAGCTGCCTTTTGGGATCAAAATTTTGCTAATAAACAGGTGAGACTCATCTCACTGTGACTGCGAGTAATATTCAAGATCTCAGCTGAAGTTTGTGAGATTCGATGAGTTACATACAAATTCCCAGGCTTCATGGACACCAGAACAGAAGGATCTTATTTCATCAATTCCAGCCTCAACAAGCTTTCCAAGATGTCCAAATATATTTAAGGAAAGGCCGACCATGTTATACAGTAATGTAAATATACAGTACATGTCTTATATGTAATCTAATACAGAAGAAATTGCATCTCCTGCTATTTTGTTGATTTGCTCTTCATTGGCACGTCTGTGTTTTCCCCAAAGTGTACATTCTTTTCTCCAGCTGGAAGTCCATAGAAAGGGAGTTCAGGGAGTATCAGACATCTTTCCACTTAATTGCCAAACATGAACAGTAATGACACTATCATAGATAGATATCATAGATAAAACAAAATAGTCTCTAATACTGTAACCTTAACATACATGATGTTCCTCAATGTCATTATTACAAAAAAGTTGATTTTACCATATTTTAATGAAAATAGTATGTGTGTCTATGGTGTGAATACATTCGTATTGTATTGTATTATCTTTAGTCATGCTGCCAGGCACTGAGCCCCTTTCAATAGATAATAAATCCAGCCAAACTTCTCTCCTGACAGTTGGGCTTGTCACAGCTGGACATAAACATGAAATTTGAAGCCACATAATTGCTGATTTGATTGCTCCAAATATGTAATGTGTGCAATCTTCCCAAAACGAATAAATCAATTCACTTACAAACTGCAAACCACAGAGAGAGGGGTCTCTATTGGAAATTTCTGAAGCAGTGCCATGGTGAATCAACATCTGCAGAAAACGCTCAAACCCATTTCTTTCATGTGCAACAAACAAACCATTCCAGCAAACCACAGCGGCACACTGCAACCGCTGCCAAGGGAGACGGAGTGTGAAAATGGCTTGAGATGGGATTGAAAGCACGTCTCAAAACAAGATGATACAGTTTATTTTATATACTTAAGAATGATATCTGAAAGGAAAGGAGAGCTGTCAACAGAGCTGTTTCTCCATAATAATAAAATTTAACTCAAGATTCAAGATTCAAGATTCAAGATTCGATTTATTGGTCTCGGTAGAGAAATTTGTCTTAGACCATGAAGAAAGTTGCTGTCGTTCCATTTCATTGCACACTACTCATCAGTAGTGAATGCACAATATGGGAACGTATCATCACTGTTGGATGAAAACCAAATCTCCAAATCTCCAAAGTGTTTCAGGAACTAAGAAAAACAGCCTTGTTTTTAGCTTGATGACATTTTTGAGATTATCCAATGGATTTTTAAAGGGTTTCATAAGAGGTTGGAGAATTTTCGCAACCCATAAAGACACCATGCAATCCTTCAATTGAGGGGAAAACATAAAAATCAACAAGACAGTTGAGTTGCTAGGATTTCACACAGCAACGGCGTCATACTCCTCACGCAGTATGATTTAAAGTAGCACCATACATACAGCATTCCAGTCTTATCTGAGCTGAAGAGCCTCCCACAGTGTAAAGAAGGCTCAGTATCCAGATAATGAGCGAGCACCGAGGGGCCTGGCCATTCATTTGATCACAGACACATCTCGCCAAGTAGGGCATAACACTTCAGCAGCCTGCTCATTCAGTTATTTGAACCAGTTGGAGTGAAGATCAGAGAGGGGGAATGTGCTGCCGTGTTGAACACCTCGGCCCATGCAGCACCTTGCTCTTGTTTTCCCAGGATAACTCAGAAAGGGATCGCGTCATCTCTCCTCCTGGTTCAGGCCGGGCTGTCAGAGAGCTCGGGGTGCTGGGGCTGAAATCCAGACATGCTGACACAGTCGCGCTCAGTTAGAGGCCTGAAGCCAAGGGAACCGCTCCCAATGACATTCAGTACAGAATGAGGGCATTACAGAACTGATAATAGAAGTGGAGGGGGGCCATGTTACGCTTATTTCAATCATTTTAGATTGGGTTTTTTTGTTTGTTTTAAAAAAAGGAAATTGTATGTTGGCAGAGAAATTCAATTCAATTCAATAAATCTGTAGTCCCTGAGGGGCAATTCAGGTGCAGCATAAAAACATAGGAAACACATACTGTACACACACAAAGGTAGAAAGACAATAAACATATACCCAAGCATGCCCCAACCCAATATACACCCAGCCAAACATCAAATAGTAATAAAATAAAGTGTAAAGACTAAGTGCAATAGCAGGGATATTCAGTGTGCGTCAAAAAGAGAGAGTAGACTAAAGTTTGCAGCAAATGCAGCATCTACTGCAATTCTGAGCTTTTACTACTACTATTCTATTACTACAATATTCTCCACACAGTGCATACTCTCTAGCAAGATCTGGGTTTTACAGTGCAATAGTTCGATGTGAGAACTGACCCCATCTTTCATTTTTTTTGGGGACAGGCCCACGTTGCGGTCGGTCATGTGGGCTGGGTGGGGTTCAGAGGCAGGTTTCCTACGGGTCGGTCTGCCAAGCTCATGGTGTGCTCTGATGGTGTGACTGGAATGCTAAATGACTCCGATGGCTGAAACCTGAGGCAGGCATCGATGTTACAGTACGGCCAGATCCACAACACCATGCAGAGAACTATGAATGCCAGTCTGGTCATCAGTGTCACTCATAACTCTGAGGTCTGAGGTCTTATAATATCAAAGAGGTAGACGGCCGTCCTCTAAGTGCGGAGACTATTGCAGTGTGCATAGTTTTTATTTAGGGTGCACTGATTTTCTACCAATTATGGCTAAACATCTTTTATGTGCTTTTGAAAATTGTGCTTTCCTCATACTTTTTCTCATCTATACTTTTTCTTATCCAACTTTTTCTTATTCAGATGTCGGACTCAAAAAGTTGAATTGAAACTAGACTGGAGAGCTAGAGTAGATATTTTTGAATACAGTACAGCAAAACAACTGAACACAGGGAATCTTAAGCTGGCTGTCAGCGATTATAGAATCTATGGGGAGACTGAAATGTGCTGTACAATAACCATAAACATTTTTCCCATAATTACTTTGAAAGGCCTGGAGCCATTGAATCGAAGTCACGGTTTTGAGTGCAATTCAAAAAGCTGCAATTCATCTGGAGACATTTATACACTTTTTAGATATCATCTCTCTTCTTTTCAACACAAAGCATCAACCAGTGTTTTGAAAATTCGCTGTGGTGAAAATGTGCTAATTGTATGTGGCTGTGTTCACATCACATCAGCAAAGGCTTGGCTTTGGTGTGAAATACAACACTCTATCAGTCAGTAGATCCAACCTACCAGTGTTGATATGCTAGAGTGGTTGTGTGTGTACGTGTGTGTGTGTGTGTGTGTGTGTGCATGCATGCCTCTGCATGTGTGTGTGTGTGAGGGGGAGGAGGAGGGGGGGTGTATTGGGGTAAGTGTGGGGGGAAGCCATACTGAAGCATTAGCCATTTGTTCGGCTGTGTCAGATGTAATGCCAGAAAAACAATGTCTGGCAGCACTGAAACCAAATCACAGGAACTGTTCAATTGACCCCAAACATAAGTTGAGGAGTTAAGTAAGAAAGACTTAAGAAAATGTTATCCTCTTTATTTAATGGAACACATGTCCCCCTTGGATTTATGGCCGTGTGCATTCGCAGATAAAAAAGACGTGAAATACAATTCCTACCATCAAAAGTATAGTTGCTACGTAACTGAGAGAGGTCAGGCAGTCTCTGCGAAGGGACGGGGTTCCTCCAGAGACGTCCATTCATCAAGTGCTGCCAACATGCCAAACATACAAAGGACAGCATATCCTTTGCTGGCTCCATTTCCCTTTCTGTTTGTCTTTCTTGTCTCTTTTCTTCTTTCAAACTCCTTTCACAGTTGTATCTAACCTCTTTAAAATAGTCACACCGCAAAGAAGCAACCATATTTCTTTTTTCTTTTTTTTTCTGAATGGCAAGTAGATTTTATTGTGGTAGGATAAGCACTAACTCTTAATTAAAGCACATTTGTTTTATTTTTCTGATCTAATTTTTGATGCCACCCATTAGTTTTGTATCCTGCTATTTCTCATAAACAATCCGAACTGGGAAAAAAATGAATTTAAGGAATATAGGCATTCGCTCGGCTGTCAGGTGCTCTCCATCTGCATTCCATTGTGGTAACATATAAAACCCTGTTTAATGGGTCCCTAAGCTCATGTCGAGAAATGCCCTTCATCTACCCCACCCGAGGCAGGTGGGGACCAGGGTGGCTCATATAAAAAAGAAACAAATTATGCTCGGGATACTTGAAGTTCCAAGTCCGCCATAAAACATTATGTGTCATTAATGAAGTTGCCTTTTCTTGCCCTTTCCTCTTTTTGTTGATAACAATAGCAGCTGGGGAAATAAGTGTCGCCAGACCTGCTTTCACTTCATAGTATATGTGACCATGAATAATTTACTTTGATTGCACATATCAGAGAAAATGGCAAATGTTGAAATGCGGATTGTGAAGTTATTCTTCCCGGAAAGAGCAAAGAGAATGCATAATGAAGAAGGTGACAAGACATCAAAGAGAAATTTCACAGATAGATAAGAGACAAAAGAACAGTGGCTTCAAAACATTGCCAGAGTTTTTTTTTCTTTTTCTTTTTCCTTTTAGTATTCTTGTTTCTCACTTGCTCAAGTTCAGCTGCAAGAGTTTGCTCTCCTCCCTCTGTTTACGGTGCCGTGCCAAACTCTTCGACTCACTGGCCATGACACAGAGGTTACAAGAAGCAGTAAGTTAGTAAGTAAGCAGTAAGGAAGTACAGTAATATCACAGTGGGAGTAAGAGGCACTGCCATAACACGTGGTTGGTATTAATATGAACTCTGTATCTTACGTCATTAAGGAGTTATAGTAGTTTCAAGAAAAGAACAGTTTTTCCTCATTAATATGCAGATTTCTGCAGCAAGGTGCTCCAAAATACAACCAGACCATCTACTCTATAGGGGGAACCTGTGGTGTAAGTATGAAGTTTCTATCATGTATTGTTGTTATTGTGTTCAAAAGAATGTGTCTACAGCCACATACACAGTGCAGCAAGAATCCAACAGAAAGCTGCAGACATGAAACTAGACTTTTACAGCGAGGGAGAGTTCAGGTTCTGCTGTTACAGGTAAAAAGACAAATTATGATTAGCGCCTGTATAACTATTTTGGACATGTTTTCCAAGGTGCACTTGTCTTTGTCCTTGAACTTCCCAGAACTTGCACCAAAGAGGAAGAAATTAGTGAATATTAGTGAAAGGTTCAGTGCTGCTCAGCTCTTACACAGGGCGACAGCGGCTGAGGCTTTGTGGACTTTCAAAGACCCTTTCAGAGACACCTTACGCCTGTTTTCAGAGTCTGTCTTCTCCCTCAGAAAACACACTCTTATCTCTCATCTGTCAAGTCGTATTTCTCCGTCTCACTATATGTCAGCGAGACCAAGCCGGAGCATGCACAGTCCCCTTCCTCCTGAACCCCCAGCACTTAAACAAACACAGCGTCCATAAGAAACAAGCAGGCCATTTCCAAACTGCGTGCCTCTGTGCAAACTGATTAAAATTCTGATAAGCGCAACAATATTGGAGGGGAAGACAGCAGATATCCGCTTTGGCTACCTCACCTCGACCGTTTAACTTGTTTTGACTCTTTCTGATCTTCTGCTACAATAAAGGACCTGCGGATGATCAACATATCTTCTGCATGCTGATCCAAAAAAGGAGAGAAAACACTCCTGAAGAAGATAGTGCACTCAGGAGGGAGCGGAGGATTGGTATTTTTAAGTGCATGGGAGCGTGTGAAAAGCTGGCAGGCCGCCACTGATTCCCCACTCTACAGCTCATACCCATACACATCAACAAGTAGAGCAAAGTTAGGGGCGAGGAGTCAGGCTCAAGATGGTTTCTTTGGCACTTAATATTGAACAGGCATTCAGCGCTGCCAGTGAAACATACAGCTCTGTGGGTGATGTCAGAGGCAGGGCGAACATCACCTGCCACCTGGAGAAAACCCCACAGTAGATTTTACTTCTGATTAGATGGCGGGGAGAGCAAAAAGAGATTCAAAAGCCAAATCCCGTATTTGTTGTTTTACAATATCTACGGAAAATCTGGGTTTGACAGGCTTATGAGGGCGTGGAGTATGTTTTGTACATTCTCTTTGAGTCTGATCACGCCCATGCTGCAAACCGCAGCGACAAATGTACAGTAAAATACAAGACCATCTCTCAGCAAATTGGAGACCTGCCTGTGCAAAACCTCTGTGATGTGAAAGATATTTTTCTTTTTTTTTAAAAAGGCACGTCCTGCAGGTGCAACATCACAGGGAAAATCTCTGCTCTCTGCGCCTGCAAATCAGCTAAGATGGAAGTCACCTGACAGGAATATTATGATTTATAAAACGTCTGGCAAAAAAGAGTTCCCTGGAAATAAAGAGTTCCCTTTTTATCTGTAGGCGGTTACCCTGCGTTGTCATCTCACAGCACATCTCTCTGCTATCTGAGGGCCAGTTCGTTTCCAAGGACTGATGGGCCATATGGGATTGATTATAGAGACAACGGCCTGAGAGTCACGTAACACCGCAGCATGTGGTTCCAGGGGATAATTTGTCTGGTCATTTTAGAAAAATAGTACAAAATTCCCCCCTCTGCAATGTGCTATCACTTATGTTTGATGAGATTATAGGAAAGTACTTCTTGTAAAGCCTGGTAAGATCTACATTTCTCTGGTTATTCAGGATTAAAAAAAAAATACACTCATGAGGCATAATTTGTCACGAAGTAAAGGAAAAGGAGATGGAGGAGGAAGATGGGAAGTTGATTTGTACTTCTATAATTATTGTGGAGCGGTTTGGCTACAAGCTGGACCGGCAGCACTGTTTGTTAAGGGTTTGTGATTATTCTCTACCAGAGAGTCTGTGCATGACTGTGCTCAGAGCCTGTCCAACATTAGAGCAGATAAAACCCAAATAGATCTAGGAAAAAACAGCCCCCCTGTCCATCATGTTTTATTCCCACAAAAGACTACAACAGAATAAACTCTCACTGTGATATCCACATGCTAAAAACGGTTTTAAATGAACTGTTAGTTGATCTATTTATCCAAAATACTTGCTAAAAGCTGCATTTCAGGACTCCTCCCACCTTTTATAGCCTTTTAATGATTTCTAGGAACTCTTTTCATGCAAGTGTGACATTATGGAAAATGTGTGTGTGTGTGTGGTTGCTCTGAGGCAATATGACAGAATGAGAATCACAGACTGGCAGAAAATTGCTGCCCTATCTTCCAGGGGCTTGTGGAGCCCAGAATGTTTCTCAGTTGAATTGCAGCGCCGCTGATAATGTCACGATTAAAGGCAGATAAGTTAATCCACCAATCCTCTGATTCTTGACATTTTATGATATGAAGCACAGGCCGCCTGAGGGGAGGATCACATTTGTTTAAAGCATCGGAAAAGCAAAGAACTGTGCTCAGATCCTCACATCTCTTTAAGAAAATACAGGCTTTGAAACGTCCTAATGAAGATGTCACAGTTTCTTTTCTCATTGCTGATCTCTCCAGAGAAGCTTATCTAATTAGCAACCGTAAACCAATCTCACATTGGCATCCCGCATTCACTCAAGCTGTTGACTGAGACTCTATCTCAGCAGAGTTTTGATTTGTTTTCCATTTTAGCGTGTAGGTGCGCTGTGTTCGGTGGATGCTTTGCAAATGGAAGCGGATGCTGAAGTGTGTCGCTCACTTTTGCACAACAATAACAACATGAGCGGCCTGCCACTGTTCATTCAATCATCAAAACAACAATACAAACAAACATCCGCACACTTCATTAGCATTTCAGAAATCAGGCTCTCTATATAGAAGCGGATGATAAACAGGAAACACGGTAATTGTGAATACAGTAAATAATGCAGCAAATCTTCTCTGAGATCAGGGGACCGATTTAACCACAGCTGATAGGCCACCTGTTGACAATTCCTGCAGTATTAACTCACTGATATTTGCCAAAAAAAAAACATGTTTCAGAGGATATGAACGGATACCTTTTCCGTCATTCTTATTACACTTATCTGTGGAATGTTAAGTTTGCCTGTTATTAAAAACTCAGGAGTCAGGAAGAGCTCGTACACGGTCGTCGTCAGTGTCGTCATCAGTGACCGAATCCAGACATACTTAGAATTCCTTGATCAAACGCTTCCTGTAAACAGCCAAGTGCTTCCTGTGTTGAGGCAGATGTGGTTGTATCGCCGCCCTCTGACCGTTGCTCATGCCCACCGTGACTCACTCCACATCCCTAGTGGTATAGCTAAAGGACAGACCTCCGCTGGCTTAGGTTCACGTCACGTCGCACAGTCCATCGAGCCCTCTGATGCACTCCGAGGAAAATACCATCTGTTACATTCTCATTACAGGCTTTGCTTCAAGCTAAGACAATTAAACCTAATAGAGTGCAAATGTTTGAGCCCTTATTGCTAACTTTACAACGTCTCACACATTCTTATTCTTTACCCAGCACATTTTAATGACTAGTAAATCCGAAGTCATAAATTATCGCGGACAGATCCGGCACCTGGATTCGGCAGGTTCTGGATAGCTGTAATTTCGGTTCTGATACTCAGCTCATGTAAATTAACAGTTAGTACAGGCAGTTATCCCAAAAGGCTTGAAAATGATTCCTGAACGAAACAACCCAATGTTGGATTAGATTGAATTTTAAATTACTCCTAACTACCTCTAACTACTAAGTGGGCTGGTAATAGCGCTATATTCCCCAGTATCTCACATTATGCACATTTGGAAGGAATTGCCCAGCTTTCTGCCAGTGATCAGTGAGCACCTTTGAGAAAATGGTGCGAACAGATTCTTTTAAAAGTACTTGGGCGAATTATCTTTCGTCTAAAAAAAGGACAAGCTCGGATAAGCATCTTTAGCCCCCGGGCTCGGCCACCCCCGAGGTGAGAGGATTACTTCACATGAAGTGAAGGTTTCGAGTGCTGCATGTAAAAATGGAAGGTGCTCTTGTTGCTGGATCTCAAGTGGGTGGCACAGACATGTTGCCGCCTGGGACACGGGGCCCTAGGGAGACAAAGGCTGGGCTGTGTGAAGCAGGATCTGGAGTCGAGGGTCAGAGGGCCCCTCTTCTCAGGTCTACACCAGCAAAGTGACTGTTTAGTGACAACACATAGAAAAGGAGCTGTATGGGAGCCTTTGCTGGGGGGGTTTGTGTCTAGAGGTTGTGACCAAAGGCAGTCCATCCATCATGTGTCACTGCACCCTTCGGCTCTAAAGGCCTTCTGTGAACCAACACCATATCAACAGCATGTCACTAAAATGAGATTTGTGTGTGTGTGTATCTTTGATTTTCCTCCTATTTGATCTTTGAGATTAAAATATTAAAGGGAAAGCAACAACTGAACGATGTACACTACCAGTCAAAAGTTTGGACACACACATTTTTCTTTATTTTTACTATTTTTCACATTTTTGAATAATAGTAAAGACATGGAAAGGCATCAACTTCACCATCTACATTTGTCTAAAAAACAAATTTCAAGCATTTAAGCAGCCTTTAGATCAAAATGGCTTTAAGATAACGAAAAACATAGTGCATTCATTCAGGTGTGTCCAAACTTTTGACTGGTAGTGTATGTTTTTTTTCATTTGCCTAAAAATTCCAACATTGTGGTGATTATTGCGTATATTATCGTAGCATTCATGGGTTCTACTGTTGAGCGTTGATGTGAAAAAAGATCTGCAAGCTCAATGCAACAGGGTGGAGTACCAAATGGTTTTTTTTTACAATGCATTTATCAATTAAATATTTTGTCCGCTTGATTTTAAAACATGCAAAATTTATGGGCCTTCCAGCACGATTTTCTTTTCAAGAGGGGATGTAGAAACTTGACGCCTTGATGCTGGGCTATGGCTAAAAGCGATAAGAAAACTTGTTGTAGTTCTAGTGCTTGCAGTTCTCACAATTCAGGACAAGAAATGCAACCTTTCCTGTTTATTGTCTGATATACAAATGAAAAAAATAAGTTGATTTATTTCATGGCCGTGCAGGGTGGTGGTTTTCTCGGGGCTTTGTTCGCTGAAAGAATAAAATCTCTGCAACAAAATAAAACAAATGACTCAGGGGCATTGAAACAAATAACACAAGCGATGGGATCAGGCAGAGTCTGATAAGTTTTTTCCTGCGGTTACTCCCAGTGCCACGGACACTAACTTCAAACGCCGCGAATGATTTACGCCATACATTTTAGTCAGACGGGGCTGCCAGTGCCGTTTCGGCTAAAGAATAGTGCGAGGAAGAAAGGTCTCTACAGCTGGCTAAGACACAAAAGCAGGAAAACGTGAACCTCATCTCACACCTTCCCTTCTTTCATCTACTTCCCCTCATAAGCTGGTATTTTGATTCCTGGATTCCTGGCAAGCCGCCCCGTTTGCAATTCAAAGAGTTTTCAACAAGAGCATCTGTTTGGGTATTATCATAAACCTGGACACCCCCCACCCACCACCCCACCCCTGCCCCCCTCCCCACATCCCTACTCCTCCTCCTTCACCCCATTCCTCCCTCCCTCTGCCACCCTCCACCCCTCCCTTGCTTCTCTCTCTCTCTCTCTCTCTCTCTCTCTTCAGCCGGAGAGTGAGTGTGTGCTTGCGTGCATGTGTGCATGTTCGTGTGTGAGCGTGTGTGTGTAAAGGGGGTGGGGTAGGAGATGGGTGGTGGGGGGGGCTTTTCCGTGACCCACAGAGTCAATGATACATAAGCCACATGACCAACTAGGCTCCTTATCCAAGGCAAACAGGACTCTCGCACACACACAGACAGACAGACCTGCAAGCTGACTCCCAGCACATTCACAGCTCCACTGAACTTGGCTCATGCTGCCGTTTCTCTGACAGAGGAAGGGGGGAAAAAAAGAAACACACACACACACACCTCCGTGGGAGAGCTCAGATAAAGACGTGCCTTCAGTCTTGGAGTGGCGCTGTCACACACTGATATACAAATACGCATTTAGACTCACAAAACGGACAAATACACAGGCACAGCCAGGGAGCCACCGCACATACACATACATTCCCAGGGACACACATTCACACAGGCACACACACTCACTCACTTCTCCCTCACACACACATACACATACACAGGGGAGCAAACAGTCTCTCTCTCTCTCTCTCTCTCTCTCTCTCCCTCTCTCTTTCTTGCTCGCTCAGCTGCTCTCCCTCTCTCTCTCTCTCTCCCCCTCTCCCTTTCTCTCCCTCTCTCTCCCTCCCATCCACACACACACACACACACACACACACACACACACACACACCACTACAGTATATCAGCGAGTGACTAGCGGAGAGCCAGAGGGGAGTGCAGAAATGAATGTGAAGATCCTGACGCTGGTGATTGTGCTCTTGGTGTCTCTGCTGTGTTCTGCCAGTGCTGGTGAGTACAGGAGCGGCCAGGCTTGTCGCTGGTTGTCTCCCTATGCTTTCTATTTCTCTCCTGTTCGCCTTGGGCTCGTACAGGCAGCTGTAGTTGATCAGTTACCCGGCATGGTTAGCCTTGTGTGGGCTCTAAAAGGCAGGAATATCAGCACCTGGCTGTGTACAGTACTGCACTGCAGTGGTTATACTGTCTGCTATTGTATTGCCAAGGGTTTTATGTTGAACTTGAAAGGGGCTACTGCTTATGCCTTAGATTTTTTTTTCTGCTCCCAGCTTCAGCTTGATGTAAGCAGAGGCTGTGACTTTGAGATAAAATATTTAGAGGCTTTTATTGATGGACATTTATGTGTGTGGAGTGTGGAGCTATTCCTGAGTGATAGAGGCTGGATCTATGGGTGACTGTTGTGGCTGTTATGAAATGTAGATATGCATGGCACATGTTCTGTAAGGTGGAGTGGCAAATGGAAGGATTCTGATGAATTTATGGTTTAATGTATACCATCTGGCTTAAGTGTTATATCATTATTATGTGATTGTGAATGTGCAGCGGGGCATTACAGCATTTATATATACATATATGGTTCCTGTGGTGATGATAATGAGGATTGTTATCGGTGTACATCGATGAGGGGAACACAGATCCCAGATGCATGGATGGTCTCCTGAGGGGCTCAATCTTGATGCCTTGTCACAGTAAATTTCCGTAAAGTGCTGCTGCGTCTCTGGAGCCATTGTGCTGGACTAGATATCAATTCCAGTGTGGATCTAATATCTCCATTTGAAAAAAAAAAAATTTACAACTTGGGACAATTACACAGGGGCAGGGCAGATTCTCGTTGATAGCTCATAGGAGTAAATGGATCCTGAGAAATGTGGCTGTGGGGTCAGTTTGTAGACCGATGGTCAGTCTGCAGATGTGATGCAGGTAACACTGTGGTGTGAAAAAACAACAGTTAGGCCTGTGTAAATGTCTAGACCCCTCTTGGGATTGTCACCTACCTATGAACTACAGCCTACAGCTGCTTGGAAGACACACAGACACTGTGTTTATGTTTGCTGTATGTGTAGACTATAAGACTGTAAGATGCTGTGAGATGCTATATAGACTATAAGATGCTGTATAGACTGTGTGGTTGTAAGATGCTGTGTAGTCTATATGTAAGATGCTTTATAGACTGTATGGTTGTAACATGCTGTTCAGACTACATGGTTGTAAGATGCTGTAGTCTATATGGTTGGAAGATGCTGTGTAGACTACATGTAAGATGTTGTATATTCTATGAGGTTGTAAGATGCTGTGTAGTCTATATGGTTATAAGATGCTGTGCAGACTAAATGGTTGTTAGATGCTGTAGTCTATATGGTTATAAGATGCTGTGCAGACTAAATGGTTGTTAGATGCTGTAGTCTATATGGTTATAAGATGCTGTGCAGACTAAATGGTTGTTAGATGCTGTAGTCTATATGGTTATAAGATGCTGTGCAGACTAAATGGTTGTTAGATGCTGTAGTCTATATGGTTATAAGATGCTGTGCAGACTAAATGGTTGTTAGATGCTGTAGTCTATATGGTTATAAGATGCTGTGCAGACTAAATGGTTATAAGATGCTGTAGTCTATATGGTTGTAAGATGCTGTGCAGACTAAATGGTTGTTAGATGCTGTAGTCTATATGGTTGTAAGATGCTGTGTAGACTAAATGGTTGTAAGATGCTGTCCACTCTGTGTATCGATCCATGGACACAGCACTCACAGTTCCCATGCTTCCCAGCACATTCGTTACGGCGACATGCTATTTTTGTCTGAGGCTCTCAGCACATGAGTAAATGGGAAGCAATTATCTTGCATCATGGTCGGTGTCGTTTTTCACGCCCTGCGTGTGGCTAAGCATGTTCCACGCCTGAGAGCCCACCGGGCTACACCAGTGACGGAGAAAACAAGGCTGCTGTGCCTCTGGCTTTCATGGGAGCTTATCCTTCTCAACATTGTTCAAGTCATGCTGCTTATGTGCTTCTCTGTTCCCTGGCTGCTACTGTAGTATCAGAGCTCCATTGACAGAGAGGGAGAGAGGAAGAGAGAGGGATGAAGGGAGTGAAAGAGAGGGAGAGATGCAAGTGTGTTGCGGCGGTGATGGGTGTGGGGAGGGATGCTACGGCTCTAGCTGGAGTGTGTCTGCGTAGCACAAGCCTCTGCTACAGTATGCGCTGTCGCG